>NC_079228.1:42342338-42362338 GCF_029633865.1 Lampris incognitus | reverse complement strand
TAGCCACTCATGAGTTAGCAACAACACAAGCACACACAGGGTGAGCTGAACAACACACACACACACACACACACACACACAAACTAACCCTAACCCTGTCTCTGCATATAGCCACTCATGAGTTAGCAACAACACAAGCACACACAGGGTGAGCTGAACAACACACACACACACACACACACACACACACACACACACACACAGTGACTCACACACACACACACACACACACACACAAACTAACCCTAACCCTGTCTCTGCACATAGCCACTCATGAGTTAGCAACAACACAAGCACACACAGGGTGAGCTGAACAACACACACACACACACACACACACACACACACAGTGACTCACACACACACACACACACACACACACACACACACACACACACAAACTAACCCTAACCCTGTCTCTGCACATAGCCACTCATGAGTTAGCAACAACACAAGCACACACAGGGTGAGCTGAACAACACACACACACACACACACACACACACACACACACACACACACACACACACACACACACACACACACACACACACACACAAACTAACCCTAACCCTGTCTCTGCATATAGCCACTCATGAGTTAGCAACAACACAAGCACACACAGGGTGAGCTGAACAACACACACACACACACACACACACACACAAACTAACCCTAACCCTGTCTCTGCACATAGCCACTCATGAGTTAGCAACAACACAAGCACACACAGGGTGAGCTGAACAACACACACACACACACACACACACACACACACACACACACACACACACACACAAACTAACCCTAACCCTGTCTCTGCACATAGTCACTCATGAGTTAGCAACAACACAAGCAAACACAGGGTGAGCTGAACAACACACACAAACACACACACACACACACAGTGACTCACACACACACACAGTGACTCACACACACACACACATACACACACACACACACACTAACCCTGTCTCTCCACATATCAACTCATCTGAGTTAGCAACAAAACAAGGACACACAGTGTGAGCTGAACAACGCACACACACACACACACACACACACACACACACACACACACACACACACACACACACACACACACACACACACACTAACCCTAACCCTGTCTCTCCACATATCAACTCATCTGAGTTAGCAACAAGGACACACAGGGTGAGCTGAACAATGCACACACACACACACACACACACACACACACACACACTGACTCACACACACACTGACTCACACACACACACACACTAACCCTAACACACACACACACATTAACCCTAACACACACACACACACTAACACACACATTAACCCTAACACACACACACACACTAACACAAACATTAACCCTAACACACACACACACTAACACACACTAACCCTAACACACACACTAACAAACATACTAACACACACACTAACCCTAACACACACACACACTAACCCTAACACACACACACACACTAACACACACACTAACCCTAACACACACACACACACACTATACCACACATACTAACTCTAACACACACACTAACCCTAACACAGAGACACACTAACCCTAACACACACACACACACACAAACCCTAACACACACACACACTAACCCTAACACACACACACACACACTAACACACACACTAACCCTAACACACACACACACACTAACCCACACATACTAACTCTAACACACACACTAACCCTAACACACACACTAACCCTAACACACACACACACACACACACACACACAAACCCTAACACACACACTAACCCTAACACACAGACACACAAACCTAACACGCACACACTAACACACACACTAACCCTAACACACACACACACACACACACACACACACAAACAACTTTGTTTCTCTATACTTGCAGGGACCCCTCAAGTATAGAGATGTCATTTCCTAGCCCTTAACCATCATAACTACATGTCTGACTCTAACCCTAACCCTTACCCTAACCGTACCCTAATCCTAATCCTAACCTTAACCATATATCCAAGTCCTAAACAAGACCCTTATCTTTTTAACTCATCTTTTTGCCTTCGCTTACGATTAGTTGCCTTTAAGTTGAGTGCTTCACAACCTGTACTGCATGGCGGGTCGGTTTCTGTCTCTATGAATTTACCAACCACTGTTCTGCCGACGCCATTATAGCGTATGCATTATAGAGTATAGATTATAGTTTATACATTATAGAGTATAGATTATAGTTTATACATTGTAGAGTATAGATTATAGCGTATATGTTATAGAGTATACATTATAGTGTATACATTATAGAGTATAGATTATAGCGTATACATTATAGAGTATAGATTATAGCGTATACATTATAGAGTATAGATTATAGCGTATACGTTATAGAGTATAGATTATAGTGTGTACATTATAGAGTATAGATTATAGCGTATGCATTATAGAGTATAGATTATAGTGTATACATTATAGAGTATAGATTATAGCATATACATTATAGAGTATAGATTATAGCGTGTACATTATAGTGTATACATTATAGAGTATAGATTATAGCATGTACATTATATAGTATAGATTATAGCGGATACATTATAGAGTATAGATTATAGCGTATGCATTATAGAGTATAGATTATAGTGTGTACATTATAGAGTATAGATAATAGCGTGTACATTATAGAGTACAGATTATAGCATATATATTATAGAGTATAGATTATAGCGTATACATTATAGAGTATAGATTATAGTGTATATGTTATAGAGTATAGATTATAGCGTATACGTTATAGAGTATAGTGTATACATTATAGAGTATAGATTATAGTGTGTACATTATAGAATATAGAGTATACATTATATAGTATAGATTATAGCATATATATTATAGAGTATATAGTGTATGCATTATAGAGTATAGATTATAGCGTGTACATTATAGATTATATAGAGTATACATTATATTGTATAGATTATAGCATATACATTATAAAGTATAGATTATAGCGCATACATTATAGAGTACAGATTATAGCGTATACATTATAGAGTATAGATTATGACTAGTTGTTGACTTAATTGATGATGACTAATGACTATTGCAAACTGTTCTCTTGTCTCACATGTCTTTTCTCTCTCTGAATGACATCTTCTCCTTTCTCTTCTTGTGTGTGTGAATGGTGTCATGTGCGTCTCCCTTGTGTGCACGTGCAGTCGGTTCACCTCCCAGGTCTCCGTGGTGACGGTGGTCGCCACTTGGCATCCCCCTCATCACATTTTCTTTTTATTAATCCATATAATTGTTTTACATGGCGATGGTGGTGGCGTGGCTCGGGTCCTGGTCTGTTCCGGTGGCGTCTGGACACTGCTTGGCATCCTGCGCATCATATTCTTCATATATTTTATAAGTCCATTATAGTTCTCTTTATCCTCTTTCAGTGTTGTGTTGTGTAAATTGCGTAAACACAACATCACGCCACGTTGTGGGTCTTGGGAGAGCTCCTCCTCTGGTGCTCTCCCTGAGGGTTCTTCCTGTCTTTTCTCCCTGTTAGAGGGTTTTAGGGAGGTGTTCCTTATCCGATGAGAAGGTCTAAGGACAGGATGTTGTGTTGCTGTAAAGCCTCCTGAGGCACGTTTGTAATTTATGATATTGGGCTACACAAATAAAATGGATTTGACTTGACCCTTTTCCTCACAGGGACCCATAAAATGTCCCCGCGAGGTAGGTCATATTAGGATAGAAAAAACAAGGGCACACACACACACACACACACACACACACACACACACACCTGTGCTCTCTGACATGCTCCTCTCCCGGGCTTCTTTGGGGGTTCCTCGTCCCTCTGACAAGGACTTCCTGCGGTCCTTATTACACCACTTCCAGTCTGGGTGGGCCCTGAAATGGGCCTCCTTCACCTGAAGAGAGAGAAAGGAAGAGAGAGAGAAGACAAAAAAAGTGTGATCATGTGTGTGAGTGCCAGAGTTTCATGTCGATCTGTATCTTGAATAAAGGACAGATTTAAATTTGGCTGACTCAGCACTTTCTTTTTTAAACCGACATCCGACCATCGCCGTCCTGCCCGCACCTCTTGACCATAGCGACCCAGGCTGTAAAACACGGTCATCGTCACGTCTTTCAAGGACATTAGTTGCAAGTTCCATAAACTCATTTTCCTCTTGTGTTACGAGTCTAAATGATTCTGTTCTCTAACATTTCTTCATTCCTGCTTTCTAGCGTGTCATTGTCATACGGCAGTGTTACGCTTTACACGGCTTTGTTTTGTGCCTCATATAGACCCACTGGTAACAATAAGAACATGCCTATTCCCTACTTCTACAGGTTCCGTTTGTGTCCTGTTTTAGCACGTTGAACTGAATTATCCAGCAGGTGGCAGCATACTGAAGCTACGTGACAGCGTGGGATCGTGGGTAGACGTATAGCCTGTGTGTGTAGCTTTGTGTTTGCGAAACATTTTTTTCATGTTGGCAACGCTTCTGTATAATTGCATATGCACATGCACACACATAAGACGGGTTCCACTCCCAGCCTTACAAACTCACAAACAAGTATTATATAGTTTAATAATGCACTGTAATTATTAACTGAGAATAATAAAAAGAGATGGAAGGATGGAAAGCATGGTACTATATTTTTTTAAACATACACAAAGATGGTGAATATCTTGAGAGTGATGATAAAAACAACACCCGAGTTATGTCTGCAGTCTCTGAGGAATGGTCTTACTCATAAGTGGCTCTCCTAAGAACATTAGTGCGTACCACTGTCATATGGGATAACACCGTATCTGCAGGATGGTGAAACTGTACCAAGAACCCGACCCGTGTGGGTTTTTTGCTATTGGTTGTTGGTGATTTGGGAGCTTACGCTTATCTTACCTTTGCACTCATTGCAAGCTAAATGCCGGCATCCTAAAGTGTACAACTCGTCCTGTGATAATCTAGCGGCCATTCTGGAGCAAAGCTGCAGAGTAGCAGCACGCACAACACTCAAGAACACACCACTACAGACGCCAGTGGACTGAGCTGAACCCATCTTGAATTGATTTAGTTTTTTTCTCCTGCCAATCACCCCACTCTTCCGAGCCGTCCCGGGCTGAGGGCTGCCTCCTCCCATACATGTGGAGTCGCCAGCTGCTTCTTTTCACCTGACAATGAGGAGTTTCACCAAGGGGACATAGCACGTGGGAGGATCACACTGACCCCCCCCCCAAACAGGCCCCCCGACCAACCAGAGGAGGCGCTAGTGTGGCGACCAGGACACATACCCACATCCGGCTTCCCACCCGCAGACACAGACAATTGTGTCTGTAGGGACGCCCGACCAAGCCGGAGGTAACACGGGGATTCAAACCGGGATCCTGGGTTGGTTGGCAACGGAATAGACCGCTCCGCCACCCAGATGCCCCCTAAATTGATTTAGTTTATCATCTTACATCATACAACGTCCAGCCTACTATGGCTTACCGCCCAAAACACAAAACGAGAGTAATTTCGTTTGCTTTTCTTTTTTCCACTCATAATAGTTCAGCTCTTCTGTTTCGGTTCAAACGAGTGGTTAACTTTCTGGATCACTGATCTCCCAGCTAGTTTGCCAAAACGTCTCTTAAAACATGGAAAACGATAACGTACTAATCTGTAACTGTTCTATAGTGCTGCAAAAGGAGGATTTTGGAAGGCAGAAGTCTTAAGACCCTGGCCCACAATAACAGCCGTGCCGCTGCGTTGTTAAGAACATGATTGACTGTTTCCATGCTGATAAATTCTGTGCTTGGAGAGGTTCAAGGCTCTAATAGATACAGGTCACAGTACTGAGAGGTACCTGGAAGGCGAGGTCGTGGTACTGCTGTTTCTCATTGGGGCCCAGGGCGTACCACCACTCCCCCAGGATCTTGCTGACGGTGCGGTTGTCTTGGTTGGGGTGGCGCTGGTGGACCAAGGCGCGGTGGCGTTTGCTGAAGATCATGAAGGCGTTCATGGGACGCCGGATGTGGTCCTTCTCCCTCTGGATGTTTGGGTTGGAGGGAGGAAGAGGGAGAGAGGTAAGACTGAATTGTCCACCTGTCTGTCTTTTCCTGTCTGTCTGGTTGACCATTCTGTTTCCATTTCTGGGCAGTATGATTACAGACTGTCTGACTGTCTGTCTTTCTGATTGTCTGACTGTCTGTCTGAAGAAGTGGGACCAAGTCATTGGTTTCCATGTTACAAGTCTCAAGTCTTGACAACCAAGTCCACAGTCAATTCTCAAGTCCCAAATTTGAGTTTCAAGTCCTAAACAAGTCATTATGCATTCTTCATTGAATCTAATGCCGTTTCATATTTCAACAACAGAGTAGTGGTTAATACAGGGAGGTGGCGAGTATTGGGCCAGATGTCCTACTTGCCAAAAGGAATGCGAAGCGGTGTGGTGGCCTCTCGCTTCCTTGTGTAGTGATCGCAGCGGGTCCATCAGGACCTTAGCATATGGCTGCTCCTACGCAAATGTGTCTGCAGCAGCACCTTCTCGTGGTACCTCCTGTTTTTACAAAGTCTGCTGCGGGGGTGACCAGGTTCCCGGCGGTATAACCGGGTGGGTCGATTGGACTTGTTAGCCTTGGTTGGCAGCCAGTCTAGGAGAAGGACAACTCTGATTTCAAACCCGGGTAGATGAAGCTCGTTAGCCTGTCGGGCAGTTCATCTAGGAGAAGGAAAACTCTGATTTAAAACCTCCGCTACCTTGCGAGTATACTCGTCTACGGGAAAGGCTTCGGGAAGAAACCCTGAGAAAAAATCTGAATCCGTCTCCATTGCCAGTTGTCTCGCTAGTCTTGCCACTGGTAGTAGGTGGTCTCGGCCAAGAGAGTGGGGTTGGTGATGCGCAACTCTTCCTCACTTTAATCATTGCGCAAGTCATCAGTAATCCATCACAGCATGACTAGATGGTCCTCGTCGCTGCGATGGACAAATAACACTAAACATCCACGCATTCATCCATTATCCAAGCCGCTTATCCTGCTCTCAGGGTAGCGGGGATACTGGAGCCTATCCCAGCAGTCACTAGGTGGCAGGCAGGGAGACACCCTAAACGACTAGCACTAAACAACTAGTAGTTAATACCCTAAATTTATGGAAATCATGTAGCTTTTAAGATTTGTATTTATTACAGACTGATTCAATGTGGATTTGTAATTTTGGAAATGAAGAGTTAATTGGCAGCACACTTTTTGAAAGCATTTCATCTTTGGGCCTGGAGAAGGTATCAAGTCTTTCAAGGCAAAAAGCTCAAGTCTGACTGAAGTCATGACCATTGGTGTGTTAGTCAGTCAAGTTGCAAGTCTTTTCAGTTTTGTCAAGTTAAGTCTAAAGTCATCAAATTTGTGATTTGATTCTGACTCGAGTCCAAGTCATGTGACTCAAGTCCACACCTCTGTCAGTCTGTCTCACTGGCATAGAATGATTGACAGATTAGAATAAGACAGACCCACCAGCTGACTGACTGATGTCTATCTGATTGAACATACCTGTCTGATCATGTGTTTATGCAACACATGATCAGAATGGCTATCCATCTGTCTGTTTGCCTGTCTGACTGACCAACTGTTTTGCCTTCATCACTGGAGAGGGCGCCAGCTGGCAGAGTGGCTCAGTTGTTGGTTTATCTGAACAACTGGCTGACTGTTTTATTTTATTTTTTATCTGCCTGTCTGACACACTGACCTTCCTGTCTCCATCCTTGGGGAGGGCGCTGAGGGACTGTGTGCGTCTCTTGATGGGGCCAGTAGAGGGCGCTGGGTCATTGGCCACACCCGGAAAGAACCTGCATTAATCCACAAAGAGGTGAAAGTGAACACCAGTCAGAGAGAGGAAACTACAAATCCATAATAAATGTACGGGAATCTGTCTAAGCAGCATTGGTAAGGAGACATGCTAAGAACTTGATGATACAATACAAACTGGATACCCAAATTACTTCCTAACCAAAAATAATAAAACTATCAACGATATGGCCTTAATTGTTAATGAATTCAATTATTTATTTATTTTGTTGGTGATGGTCCTGGTTTGGCTGGAGAGATTGCAAGTAAAGATGTACAGGTATAAGAATCTTTGTTTTTAAAGGGAACAGATGAAAAACAAATTACTGACATTGTCAAAAGTTTTAAGACTAAGAGGTCAACAGACTGCAATGGTATTGAAATGTCACTATTAAAAATATTATTGAGTGTGTGGTGAAACCTCTTACATATAGTATATGCAATCAATCTCTGAAAACTGGTGTTTTTCCATGTAAAATGAAAACGGCTAAAGTCATACCCATATACAAGGCTGGCGATAGACACACACTCTCAAATTACAGACCTGTTTCTTTGCTTCCACAATTCTCTAAAATACTGGAAAATATATTCTACTCAAGGTTGGATGACTTTATCACAAAACATAACGTACTGTGTGAACAACAATATGGATTTAGAACCAATAGGACTACATCATCTGCACTCATTATGTGGAAGAGATAACAACTGCTATGAAAAAAAAGAATATGCAGTAGGAGTATTCTTAGCTCTAAAAAAAAATTTGATATGGTTGACCACGACGTATTATTAATAAAACTACAAAAATATGGAGTCAGAGGTATTGCTCTTTCTTGGCTATCCAGTTACCTAAATAATAGGAACCAATATGTGCAAATTAATAATCATAAACCACAATTAATGAAGGTTAAGTGTGGGATTCCTCAAGGCTCAGTGTTGGGACCATTGTTGTTTATTTTGTACATTAATAATATATGTGAGTTTTCCAAAACACATACCTACTTTGCAGTGGGGACAACTTGGAACAACTTTTGGATACAGTAGGAAATGAATTGAAGAAACTAAAGAGTTGGTTTGATTCAAATAAACTAACACTAAATCTAAGCAAAACAAACTTTATAATATTTGGGAATCGGTTAACAAACTCAAACAAGAAGCTCATGATAAATGATGGAGAAATTGAAGAAGTGTCAGAAATCAAATTTCTTGGGAGTAATAATAGACAATAAACTATGTTGGAAACCACATATAAAGTATATTAAAGCAAAAATATCGAAGTCACTTGCAATACTATATAAAGTCAAAGACCTCCTGCATCAACCAGCACTATACACCTTGTACTGCTCCTTCATACTTCCATACGTCACCTCCTGTGTGGAAGTGTGGGGCAACACATACAAAACAAACACAGGTCCAATCTTCATCCTTCAAAAAAGAGCCATAAGAATTGTAAACAAAACCACTTACAGAGAGCCTACAAACCCACTCTTTATCAAACTGAAAGCACTAAAATTTAAGGATTTGGTTGACTTCAAAACAATTCAAATCATGTACAGGGTAAAAAAATCAGCAGTTACCAAACAGTGTTCAAAAGTTGTTCCAGATGAGGGAAAGTAAACAGGATCTCAGAGGAACATGTGTATTCACAAAACAACCAGTGAGGAAAAATGCAAAACTTCATTGTGTGACCATCAGAGGAGTCAATCTATGGAACAGCTGTACAAAAGAAATGAAGCTGTGTACATCAATAAGTAAGTTTAAACAGCTCTTTAAAAGTAACATGTTGAACAGATGTAGGACGGATGAACAAAGAGGTGGATGGAATAACATGACATGATACATGACGTGTGAGGTGTCTTGTTTGACTTGTGCTGTTTTGTTTATTTTGATCTCTATGCATTGGTCTTTCTTTTCTTTTTTTCATGTTTGTTTTGTTTTGAAAGTTGTGCTTTGGCTTGATTTGGCTGATAATGTATAGGAAAGGGGCAGGACCAGAAAAGTTCTTTACTTCATCCTACGCCCTTTTCCATCATGGACTAGTGATTATTTGTGTTGTTACAGAGAGTTTGCAAAATATGTTCACTATTATTTCCATTTGTTCTGGTATTCCTGCCTACATATTTCATTTTGTTATTTTAACATGTTTGAAATAAAAATCAGTATCAATATCAATTTGTGTGATAATACAAGTGTCACGATTCAATATATTATGATTTATTAAGACACTACAAACACTGCAATATATTGTTTTATCGATATATTACTTTGATTAAATATATAGTGGCAACTAAATTGGAAGAAAAAGGGAAAAATCAGAAATAAATTAATAAAAAAAACTGGATTTCACTAATCCAGTTTATGTCTCCTTTTTATTCTTCTGTAGGAGACTTGCTGTGCACAAATGGTATTTCTAATCATTACCCTCACTTTCACTTTCGCAGCTCAACACAGCTTAACCCGAACCCCATGTGGAGGCTGCATGTTACCACCAGTCTCCAGGTGAGTGGACTCACGGGGGCAAATGAGGACTAAGTGCCTTCCTTGATTGTTTCTCGACAAAAGAAGTTGTGGACGGGACAGCGTTGCCTTATTTGCTGACATTGGCCCTGTTTAGACCTTTATCCAGATATATCCAGAGACAGACGCTGTTTACACCTGGTGTCAACATGCGTCTCCATTCACCACCGATGATCGATTTCTCTTCCCTGCTCAATGTGCAAATAACTTGATATGTCTCCACACAGTTGCTTTTTCAACAACAACAAACTTCATTTTATATAAAGGGGTGTAGATGTAGAGGACAGTGATGGAGGTGTCCATGTATAAAGGATATAAAGGGGTGTAGATGTAGAGGACAGTGATGGAGGTGTCCATGTATAAAGGATATAAAGGGGTGTAAGTGTAGCGGACAGTGATGGTGGTGTCCACGTATAAAGGATATAAAGGGGTGTAGATGTAGAGGACAGTGATGGTGGTGTCCACGTATAAAGGATATAAAGGGGTGTAAGTGTAGCGGACAGTGATGGTGGTGTCCACGTATAAAGGAAATAAAGAGGTGTAGATGTAGAGCACAGTGATGGTGGTGTCCACGTATAAAGGATATAAAGGGGTGTAGATGTAGAGGACAGTGATGGTGGTGTCCACGTATAAAGGATATAAAGGGGTGTAAGTGTAGCGGACAGTGGTGGTGGTGTCCACGTATAAAGGAAATAAAGAGGTGTAGATGTAGAGCACAGTGATGGCGGTGTCCATGTATATTACTACTACTTTAGGCTGCTCCCGTTAGGGGGCGCCACAGCGGATCATCCATTTCCATCTCTTCCTGTCCTCTGCATCTTCCTCTGTTACACCAGCCACCTGCATGTCCTCCCTCACCACCTCCATAAACCTCCTCTTTGGCCTTCCTCTTCTCCTCTTCCCTGGCAGCTCCATATTCAGCATCCTTCTCCCAATATACCCAGCATCTCTCCTCCACACATGTCCACACCATCTCAATCTTGTCTCTCTTGCTTTGTCTCCACACCGTCCAACCTGAGCTGTCCCCCTAATATACTCGTTCCTAATCCTGTCCTTCTTCATCACTCCCAATGAAAATCTTATCATCTTCATCTCTGCCACCTCCACCTCCAGCTCCACCTCCTGTCTTTTCATCAGTGCCACTGTCTCCAAACCATACAACATAGCTGGTCTCACTACCATCTTGTAAACCTTCCCTTTAACTCTTGCTGGTACCCTTCTGTCACACATCACTCCTGACACTCTTCTCCACCCACTCCACCCTGCCTGCACTCTC
The DNA here is from genome assembly GCF_029633865.1 of Lampris incognitus. NCBI lineage: Eukaryota > Metazoa > Chordata > Actinopteri > Lampriformes > Lampridae > Lampris > Lampris incognitus. The sequence goes on along the minus strand of NC_079228.1, from coordinate 42,350,719 downwards.
TTCTTCACCTCTCTTCTGCACTCCCCGTTACTTTGGACAGTTGGCCCCAAGTATTTAAACTCATATATGCCTTCATCACCTCCACTCCTTGCATCCTCACCATTCCACTGTCCTCACTCTCATTCATGCATAGGTATTCCGTCTTGCTCCTACTGACTTTCATTCCTCTTCTCTCCAGTGCATACCTCCAAGAAAGGGCTCAGAGCCGATCCTTGATGTAATCCCACCGCCACCTTGAACCCATCTGTCATTCCAACCACACACCTCACCACTGTCACACTGCCCTCATACATATCCTGCACCACTCCTACATACTTCTCGGCAACTCTCGACTTCCTCATACAATACCACACCTCCTCTCTCAGCACCCTGTTATAAGCTTTCTCTAAATCTACAAAGACACAATGTAACTCCTTCTGGCCTCCTCTATACTTCTCCATCAACATTCTCAAAGCAAACATCACATCTGTGGTGCGCTTTCCTGGCATGAAACCATACTGCTGCTGCTGATCATCACCTCTCCTCCTCTTAACCTAGCTTCTATTACTCTTTCCCAAATCTTCATGCTGTGGCTGATCATCACCTCTCCTCCTCTTAACCTAGCTTCTATTACTCTTTCCCATATCTTCATGCTGTGGCTGATCATCACCTCTCCTCCTCTTAACCTAGCTTCTATTACTCTTTCCCATATCTTCATGCTGTGGCTGATCATCACCTCTCCTCCTCTTAACCTAGCTTCTATTACTCTTTCCCATATCTTCATGCTGTGGCTGATCATCACCTCTCCTCCTCTTAACCTAGCTTCTATTACTCTTTCCCATATCTTCATGCTGTGGCTGATCATCACCTCTCCTCCTCTTAACCTATCTTCTATTACTCTTTCCCAAATCTTCATGCTGTGGCTGATCAACTTTATACCTCTGTAGTTGCTACAGTTCTGCACATCACCCTTGTTCTTGAAAATCAGTACCAGTATGCTTCTTCTCCACTCCTCAGGCATCCTCTCACTTTCAAAGATTGTGTTAAACAATCTAATTAAAACCCCACTGCCATCTCTCCTAAACACCTCCATGCCTCCACAGGTATGTCATCAGGACCAACTGCCTTTCCACTCTTCATCCTCTTCATAGCTGCCCTCACTTCCTCCTTGTTAATCCACTGAACTTCCTGATTCACTCTCACTACATCATCCAACCTTATCTCTCTCTCTCTCTCTCTCTCTCTCTCTCTCTCTCTCTCTCTCTCTCTCTCTCTCTCTCTATCTCATTTTCTTCATTCATCAGCCCCTCAAAGTACTCCTTCTACCTTCTCAGCACACTCTCCTCACTTGTCAGCACATTTCCATCTCTATCCTTGATCACCCTAACTTGCTGCACATCCTTCCCAGCTCGGTCCCTCTGTCTAGCCAATCGGTACAAGTCCTTTTCTCCTTCCTTAGTGTCTAATCTGTCATACAACTCACCATACACCTTTTCCTTTGCCTTGCCACCTCTCTCTTTGCTTTACGCTGCATCTCCTTGTACTCCTGTCTACTTTCTTCATCTCTCTGACTATCCCACTTCTTCTTTGCCAAACTCTTCCTCTGTATACTTCCTCATTCCACCACCAAGTCTCCTTGTCTTCCTTCCTCTGTCCAGATGACACACCAAGTACCTTCCTAGCTGTCTCCCTCACTATTTCTGCAGTGGTTGTCCAGCCATCTGGCAACTCTTCACTACCACCCAGTGCCTGTCTTACCTCCTGCCTGAACTCCACACAACAGTCTTCCTTCTTCAACTTCCACCATTTGATCTTCGGCTCTGCCTTCATTTGCTTCCTCTTCTTGGTCTCCAAAGTCATCCTACAGACCACCATCCGATGCTGCCTAGCTACGTTCTCCCCTGTCACCACCTTGCAGTCTCCAATCCCTTTTAGATGGCGCCTTCTACATAAGATATAGTCCACCTTTGTGCACTTTCCTCCACTCTTGTACGTCACCCTGTGTTCTTCCCTCTTCTTGAAATATGTATTCACCACAGCCATTTCCATGATGGCGGTGTCCATGTATAAAGGAAATAAAGGGGTGTAGATGTAGAGGACAGTGATGGAGGTTTAGGTTAGACTGAAGATGGCAGGATTGGAGAACATCTAGTCCCAGCTTCTCTCAAGTCCTGGGACGAATCCTCAAATCCTCTAAGGTCTACCCTAGCCTAGTCCAGTCTAGTTTAGTTGGTCTTCTACGCGGCTTATATTTTATTGTGAGCTGGGCACCATATGCGTTGCCTATGTCACATGGGTCTAGTCATCATTGATGCCCCAATATGACAGACTGGCAGTTCAGATGGGGTTGTGAGCATTTTCCTCTGGACATCAGAAAAAGCACGAACTTTCGCCCTCAAAGCGGCCGTGTGATGCATCTAGTTTTTTCTTGGCTTGTCTTGAGGCCAATGAGTATCATCCTAGACTCATACCAACATGTTTTCAGCTCAAAATATGTAAAAAAAAAAAAAAAACAACAAAAACAAATAGTAACAGCTTACTGTCCCTCTAACACAGCCTTCCCAGCTAACAGCAGTGTGCGGTATGCAGTCTGATGGAATGGATTGCTGGTGTGTAAATAGGATACACCTGACCACCATCACAACAGCCAAGGTCTAGCCTGAAAGCAGTTTACACAGCCCAGGCGAGGCAAGTTTAACTACATGGCACATGTCATCATTTGAGCCAATCCAAAGTGCTGCACATGAAGGCATGAACATACAACAAAAAAGTGCTGCACATGAACGCATGAACACACAACAAAAAAGTGCTGCACATGAAGGCATGAACACGCAACAAAAAAGTGCTGCACATGAAGGCATGAGCACACAACAAAAAAGTGCTGCACATGAACGCATGAACACACAACAAAAAAGTGCTGCACATGAAGGCATGAACACACAACAAAAAAGTGCTGCACATGAAGGCATGAACACACAACAAAAAAGTGCTGCACGTGAAGGCATGAACACAACAAAAAAGTGCTGCACGTGAAGGCATGAACACACAACCAAAAAGTGCTGCACATGAAGGCATGAGCACACAACAAAAAAGTGCTGCACATGAAGGCATGAACACACAACAAAAAAGTGCTGCACGTGAAGGCATGAACACACAACAAAAAAGTGCTGCACGTGAAGGCATGAACACACAAAAAAGTGCTGCACATGAAGGCATGAACACGCAACAAAAAAGTGCTGCACATGAAGGCATGAGCACACAACAAAAAAGTGCTGCACATGAACGCATGAACACACAACAAAAAAGTGCTGCACATGAAGGCATGAACACAACAAAAAAGTGCTGCACATGAAGGCATGAGCACACAACAAAAAAGTGCTGCACATGAAGGCATGAACACACAACAAAAAAGTGCTGCACATGAAGGCATGAGCACACAACAAAAAAGTGCTGCACATGAAGGCATGAGCACACAACAAAAAAGTGCTGCACATGAAGGCATGAACACACAACAAAAAAGTGCTGCACGTGAAGGCATGAACACACAACAAAAAAGTGCTGCACGTGAAGGCATGAACACACAACAAAAAAGTGCTGCACATGAAGGCATGAACACACAACAAAAAAGTGCTGCACATGAAGGCATGAGCACACAACAAAAAAGTGCTGCACATGAAGGCATGAACACACAACAAAAAAGTGCTGCACATGAAGGCATGAGCACACAACAAAAAAGTGCTGCACGTGAAGGCATGAACACACAACAAAAAAGTGCTGCACATGAAGGCATGAGCACACAACAAAAAAGTGCTGCACATGAAGGCATGAACACACAACAAAAAAGTGCTGCACATGAAGGCATGAACACACAACAAAAAGGACACATCGAATCAAGACAAAGAGATCAAATAAGACGAATATCAAAAGATAAAGAATAGGATAAAGAATAACAAAAGAAATGAAGGGTGTCCGGGTGGTGTAGTGGTCTATTCTGTTGCCTACCAACACGGGGATCGCTAGTTTGAATCCCCGCGTTCCCTCCGGATTGGTCAGGTGTTCCTACAGACACAGCTGGCCGTGTCTGTGGGTGGGAAGCCGGATGTGGGTACGTGTCCTGGTCACTGGACTAGCGCCTCCTCTGGTCAGGCGGGGTGCCTGCTTGTGGGGGACAGGGGGGAATAGCGTGATCCTCCCACGTGCTACGCCCCCCCGGTGAAATTCCCCACTGTCAGGTGAAAAGAAGTGGCTGGTGACTCCACATGTATGGGAGGAGACATGTGGTAGTCTGCAGCCCTCCCCGGACCAGCAGAGGGGGTGGAGCAGAGACCGGGACGGCTCGGAAGAGTGGGGGGGTAGTTGACTGGACACAATCGGGGAGAAAAAGGGTGAAAAATTCAAAGGAAAAAAGAAAAGAAGAGAAAAGAGATGAAAGTGGGGTGGGTACGTGTGAAAGGAAACAGAAGGGGTGTAGTAAGCCAGCAGGTTCTCCGAGTTAGTTAGCGAGGTGCAGTGGTGAACACGAGTGTTTTAACCTGGCTTTAAGGCACTCTGGCGTTGGGCGAATCGTATCGCCTCAGGGGCTCCGTTCCAACAGTGAGCTGCATAACTACTACGCGTTGCCTCGCCACGTCCAGCTTTTACCCGGACAACCAGGGAGACTGCTCACGTCACTGAGAACAAGGAAAAATCTATTGCACATGTGGGTCACCAGCGAGAGAGAGCCCTGCACCCACAGCCGTGGCTACATCAACACAAACTTCCTGCCTCTCCTTCTTCTCCACTCGCTCTGCGGCGAGAGTCTGGCAGCCCTTTACCCCAGCGGCGGCCTGAGAAGGCTGAAACCAAGCTCACCTCCCGGAGCCCTGCTGGAACCACACCCACCTCAGCTTCCTCTCTCCCTTCATGTCAGTGTTGATGAACTTTTCCTTTTTGTTTTGTTTTGTGTGCGTGTGTGCGTGTGTGCGTGTGTGCGTGTGTGTGTGTGTGTGTGTGTGTGTGCGTGTGTGCGTGTGTGTGTGTGTGTGTGTAGCTGAGCTGACGTAGGTGGATTTCAGGGCGCCTTGTCTGAGCCAGGCGTCCCTGAGAAAAGCTCTCAGAGCAGCGATTCAAGCCAGAGCACTTCTGACTGCGCTCCGTCGTCACTATCTGATCTCAAACCAGAGTCGGAGACGGGGAAGCGCACACCCGACGCACAACTCAATGTTTTGTATGAGGTTTGTTCCCACACAAGCCCGTCTGCTGATCAGAAGCAAAGGGCGACGCCTGCAAACCCACTGACACCGCACAGCTACAACTTGTCTGAGACACAGTAGGCTAACCCACGTCCTGAGCCGACAACACCACTCTACTGTAGCACAACCGGCGTACTTCAGATACAACCACTGCTGCAGATTTCCCCCCAAAAGACATTTCATCAGGACAGCTCATGAATGAAGTACAAGTACAGCATGACAACGATACCCGGCTGCGCTGATGAACGAACGGATAAGTTTAACACGCCAGACTGCGCTCCTTAACCTACACGCCATCCTTTGCAACAGAAGCCTTGTGATTGACAGCTGACTAACTGATGGGCTTACTGGGCAACGTCTTTATCACCCCATTACTTTTGAACATGCATGGACTCATTTTATCATTTCATAAGTGCAAGAGGTAAGGCAACATAAAGACATGAATAAATGAGTGAAGGAGGCTGTGGAGCTAGCAGCACGCTGCCCCACTTTAACGAGTTGCTATGCTAAACCATGAACAATGGAACATGAATAAATTATTGCGCCTCCATATATGAATGCATAAGTGATTTGTTCTCAACTCTGCAAATGAGTTGTACTGTGTTGTGAGTCAGGAAACTGGTAGAGAAGGTTTAGGGCCAGGTTCTGGAAAACACTAGGGGTGCTGGCGTGTCATACTGCCTATTCCTTCTATAGGAATGTCCGAGAAGAGACAGCTGAGGACACCGGACAGGGACGTGATAAAAGACTCCGAGTCTAAAACCAAGAACACCATCTGTACTCACGGGTCGTCTGTGTCGCTCTCTGTCTCGCTGTCAGCCCCGCTCCTCTCTGTAGGCGGGTTGTCACTGGTGGGGGGCGGGCGTGACGGAGAACCCTGTTCCACGTCCGGTGGGCCAGTCCGCCCATCACTCACCAGGGCCACACCACAACGAGGCTCTGGGGGGGGAAGAGTCATATGTCCATTGTTCACATGTCCTTTCAAAGCCCCATATACGTAGTGCCGTTAGCGCTTAAACCTGCAGTGCAGAAGTTTTGTCCCCCCCTTCTGGCAGGGAGGGTAATTACTTCTATTCTTTCAGCGCTCCACAACGAGGAAAAGCTATGCCAATTAGTTATCCATGTTTGTCTGGAGCATCAGAAACCTTTCTTGGATGCTTCTTAAGTCTTTCCGCCACAGCTTCTGAGCCTGGAAGCTTTCTGGCAGAAAGCCCTGAAGGCCGGCCAATCAGAGGCACGCGGACGCTTTTGCCACACAGAAGTTCAGCTCTGGTAAAGCCATTACTGCTTTTTTCCCCATTTTTCTCCCCAACTGTACTTTGCCAATTACCCCACTCTTACCCACATCCGACTTCCCACCCGCAGACATGGCCGATTGTGTCTGTAGGGATGCGCGACCAACAAAGCAATTACTGCTGGTTGACGTAAAATGTATTACTACACATCACCTCCGGTGCACCGGTGCGGGAATACAGCGTGGGAATACAGCGCGGGAATGTCGCCCCAGACGCCAGGTTTAAAACTTGGTATACAGCTAAACACAGAAGGCTTTATTTAGCTGGCGGTGATGGGCTTAATCGGCACTGTGTGAACTTGTTTGGCGAGGCTCGAGTGTCACGGACACTCACTGTATGTCAAATCCTGTAGTCCAGCTTTAATGAGCTGGGCCGTTAGGAACTGTTGGGAACCGGACCCCTCGTCCTGGCAGTGTTTGCACCATCACCTATCCATTAAAAGCATCAAACTCAGACAGGAAGTTAAAATCCATTTCTCACACACACACACACACACACACAGTCAAGAGTTGTGTATAGGTTTTACTCACTAAAGTCCCATTTCAAAGGTCCAAGAGCTCCCACAAAGGCCTGTGAGAAGCTGGGAAGTAGAACCCCGATGCCCCAGCGTCTGAAAGAGTATTTCAAATGTGCCCGGTGCTGAAGCAACAGCCCTGGCTTAACTACACCCCTCAGTCTTAGCTTTGCACACGTGTGTGTGAAGTGTGGCAGAGAAAGGGTTTCTGGGTAACACCGCCAGGCACACCTCCAGCACGCCGTCATGCGTCTCTCCTGTGTGCCTGCCTGGCTGCGTGCGTGTCATCTCAGCGCTGCTGGCCGAGCAGGGAGGCTACCTGCTAGCATGACCTGCTAGCATGACCTGCTAGCATGACGTCAGCATGGAACCGTAGCGTGGGCGAAAGCAAGCCGACACGACCACACACCACACAGCATCTTCTGGGATTCGACGCTCCACCTTGTGGCTCTTTTGCCTGTTCTGCTTATTTCTGTTTCTAGATCTCTTGGGTGGTGCGTAAATCCCCACGATATTGACTTTTGTAAATTCGCCACCACCCTCTAACGCACACGACGGCACTACGGTGAAGTCCGTGGGCAAACATCTACGTGAGAGTCAGTGTCAACACAACGAGACCGCGTGTCCTTCCAGTACAGCCCAACATCTACCACGCCACCGGGGGCCGGAGGTCACGCCGAGAGACAGGACGCTCATCAAGCGCTACCGGCGGACGTACACGTCGCTCACGCCCATCTCACAAGCCACAGCAGAGCTGCCCGCTCTCGCCGCGAGCAAGGCGCCGTTCTGCCAGCGTGTAGCATGTGACACACACAGCTTCTGTCGGTCCTGCCCGCTACTGCCGGGCCGGCTCCAGACCACCAGGCACCTCGGGTACCAGGGTGAGGGAAAAACAACTCAGTCATGACGACTCCTCCCCAGTGAGGGGCAAGTGTTTCCAAAACGCCCACAACACCTCTGTACTTACATGGCACTGACTACTGCAGCACGCTAGTGTTGCCACACACACGCTAATGTTGTGGGGAGTCCAGCATCCTGTCAGCGACAGGCCGCGCCTCACTGTGTGTGTGTGTAGCCTGTGTGTGTGTGTGTGTGTGTGTATAAATATACATTATATATGTGTGCGTGTGAGTGTTAATATATATATATACACTACCGTTCAAAAGTTTGGGATCACCCAAACAATTTTGTGTTTTCCATGAAAAGTCACACTTATTCACCACCATATGTTGTGAAATGAATAGAAAATAGAGTCAAGACATTGACAAGGTTAGAAATAATGATTTGTATTTGAAATAAGATTTTTTTTACATCAAACTTTGCTTTCGTCAAAGAATCCTCCATTTGCAGCAATTACAGCAT
>NC_079228.1:42319838-42337338 GCF_029633865.1 Lampris incognitus | reverse complement strand
TACCACTACTACCACTACTACCACCACTACTACTACCACTACTACTACCACTACCACTACCGCCTCTACTTCCACTACCACCACTACCACTACTACCACTACCACTACTACGACTACCTCTGTTACCACCACTACCACTACTACCACTACCTCTACTACTACTACTACCACCACTACCACAACTACCACTACTACCACCACTACTACTACTACCACTACTACTACCACCACTACCACAACTACCACTACTACCACCACTACTACTACTACCACTACCACTACTACCACTACCAATACTACCACTACTACCACTACTACCACTACTACCACTACTACCACCACTACTACTACTACCACCACTACTACTACCACTACCACTACTACCTCTACTTCCACTACCACCACTACCACTACTACCACTACCACTACTACCACTACCACTACTACCAATACTACCACTACCAATACTACTACCACTACTACTACCACTACTACCACTACTACCACCACTACTACTACCACTACCTCTACTACTACTACCACTACTACTACCTCTACTTCCACTACCACCACTACCTCTACTTCCACTACCACTACTACGACTACCTCTGTTACCACCACTACCACTACTACCACTACCTCTACTACTACTACTACCACCACTACCACAACTACCACTACTACTACTACCACCACTACTACTACTACCACTACTACTACTACTACCACTACTACCACCACTACTACTACTACCACTACCACTACTACCACCACTACTACTACTACCACTACCACTACTACCACCACTACTACTACTACCACTACCACTACTACCACTACCAATACTACCACTACTACCACTACTACCACTACTACTACCACTACTACCACTACTACCACCACTACTACTACTACCACCACTACCACTACTGCCTCTACTTCCACTACCACCACTACCACTACTACCACTACCACTACTACGACTACCTCTGTTACCACCACTACCACTACTACCACTACCTCTACTACTACTACTACCACCACTACCACTACCACAACTACCACTACTACTACTACCACCACTACTACTACTACCACTACTACTACTACTACTACTACCACCACTACCACTACCACAACTACCACTACTACTACTACCACCACTACCACTACTACCACTACCTCTACTACTACTACTACCACCACTACCACTACCACAACTACCACTACTACTACTACCACCACTACTACTACTACCACTACCTCTACTACTACTACTACCACCACTACCACTACCACAACTACCACTACTACTACTACCACCACTACCACTACCACAACTACCACTACTACTACTACCACCACTACTACTACTACCACCACTACCACAACTACCACTACTACCACCACTACTACTACTACCACTACTACTACTACTACCACTACTACCACCACTACTACTACTACCACTACCACTACTACCACTACCAATACTACCACTACCACTACTACCACTACTACCACTACTACCACTACTACCACTACCACCACTACTACTACCACTACCACTACTGCCTCTACTTCCACTACCACCACTACCTCTACTTCCACTACCACTACTACGACTACCTCTGTTACCACCACTACCACTACTACCACTACCTCTACTACTACTACTACCACCACTACCACTACTACTACTACCACCACTACTACTACTACCACTACTACTACTACTACCACTACTACCACCACTACTACTACTACCACTACCACTACTACCACCACTACTACTACTACCACTACTACCACTACTACGACTACCTCTACTACCACCACTACCACTACTACCACTACCACTACCTCTACTACTACTACTACCACCACTACCACTACCACTACTACTACTACCACTACTACCACCATTACTACTACTACCACTACTACCACTACTACCACTACTACCACTACTACCACTACCTCTACTACTACTACTACCACCACTACCACTACCACCACTACTACTACTACTACCACTACTACCACTACTACCACTACCTCTACTACTACTACCACTACTACCACTACTACCACCACTACTACTACCACTACCACTACTACCTCTACTTCCACTACCACCACTACCTCTACTTCCACTACCACTACTACGACTACCTCTGTTACCACCACTACCACTACTACCACTACCACTACTACCACTACCTCTACTACTACCACCACTACCACTACCACAACTACCACTACTACTACTACCACTACCACCACTACTACTACTACCACTACTACTACCACTACTACCACCACTACTACTACTACCACTACCACTACTACCACCACTACTACTACTACCACTACCACTACTACGACTACCTCTACTACCACCACTACCACTACTACCACTACTACCACTACCTCTACTACTACTACTACTACCACCACTACCACTACCACCACTACCACTACTACCACCACCACTACTACTACCACTACCACTACTACCACTACTACGACTACCTCTACTACCACCACTACCACTACCTCTACTACCACCACTACCACTACCTCTACTACTACTACTACTACCACCACTACCACTACCACGACTACCTCTACTACCACCACTACCACTACTACCACTACCTCTACTACTACTACTACCACCACTACCACTACTACTACCACTACCACTACTACCACTACCTCTACTACTACTACTACCACCACTACCACTACTACTACCACTACCACCACTACCACTACTACCACTAAAACTACTACTACTACCACTAGTACCACTACTACAACTACCACTACCACCATTACCACTACTACCACTACTACTACTACCAATACTACCACTACCACTACTACCACTACCACTACTACTACCAATATTACCACTACTACTACTACCACTACTACCACTACCTCTACTACCACTACCTCTACTACCACTACTACTACTACTACTACCACCACTACCACTACTACCACTACTACTACTACTACCACTATTACCACTAATACTACTACTACTACTACTTTCAGCTGCTCCCGTTAGGGGGCGCCACAGCGGATCATCCATTTCCATCTCTTCCTGTCCTCTGCATCTTCCTCTGTCACACCAGCCACCTGCATGTCCTCCCTCACCACATCCATAAACCTCCTCTTTGGCCTTCCTCTTCTCCTCTTCCCTGGCAGCTCCATATTCAGCATCCTTCTCCCAGTATCCCCAGCATCTCTCCTCCACACATGTCCAAACCATCTCCATCTTGTCTCTCTTGCTTTGTCTCCACACCGTCCAACCTGAGCTGTCCCTCTAATATACTCCTTCCTAATCCTGTCCTTCTTCATCACTCCTAATGAAAATCTTATCATCTTCATCTCTGCCACCTCCAGCTCCACCTCCAGTCTTTTCATCAGTGCCACTGTCTCCAAACCATACAACATAGCTGGTCTCACTACCATCTGGTAAACCTTCCCTTTAACTCTTGCTGGTACCCTTCTGTCACACATCACTCCTGACACTCTTCTCCACCCACTCCACCCTGCCTGCACTCTCTGCTTCACCTCTCTCCTGCACTCCCCGTTACTTTGGACAGTTGACCCCAAGTATTTAAACTCATACGCCTCCATCACCTCCACTCCTTGCATCCTCACCATTCCACTGTCCTCCCTCTCATTCACACATAGGTATTCCGTCTTGCTCCTACTGACTTTCATTCCTCTTCTCTCCAGTGCATACCTCCACCTCTCCAGGCTCTCCTCCACCTGCACTCTACTCTCGCTACAGATCACAATGTCATCCGCAAACATCATAGTCCATGGAGACTCCTGCCTGATCTCATCCATCACCATTGCAAACAAGAAAGGGCTCAGAGCCGATCCTTGATGTAATCCCACCTCCACCTTGAACCCATCTGTCATTCCTACCACCCACCTCACCACCGTCACACTTCCCTCATACATATCCTGCACCACTCCTACATACTTCTCTGCAACTCCTGACTTCCTCATACAATACCACACCTCCTCTCTCGGCTACAAAAAAAAACAAACACAAGGGCCATCTGGGTAGCGTAGCAGTCTATTCCGTTGCCTACCAACACGGGGGTCGCGAGTTCAAATCCCTGTGTTGCCTCCGGCTTGGTTGGGCGTCCCAACAGACACAGTTGGCCGTGTCTGTGGGTGGGAAGCCAGATGTGGGTATGTGTCCTGGTCGCTGCACTAGCGCCTCCTGTGGTTGGTCAGGGCGCCTGTTTGGGGGGGGGACTGGGGGGAATAGTGTGAAAGTCCCATGCAGTACCCCCCCTGGTGAAACTCCTCACTGTCAGGTGAAAAGAAGCGGCTGGTGACTCCACATGTATGGGAGGAGACATGTGGTAGTCTGCAGCCCTCCCCGGATCAGCAGAGTGGGTGGAGCAGAGACCGGGAAGAAAAAGAAGGGGGGAAATCCCCCCCCCAAAAACCCCCACAAATGACATAACAGAATATAAATGATTAGAAAACCTTACAGTATCTTTGAATGGAAGACTATCAAGGTGTAACTGAGCTGGCGAGGCAGTGAAGGAACTCTGGGAGGAAAAGGTATTATCTGTCTAGACAGCAAAAGGGGAAAATAATCCGTTTCAGAGACAGGAAACGTGATCATGATCTCATGATTAACTGCGTAGTTAGTTTCAGTCGTCTAAACTCCACTGTACTTGATTTCAAATTTCAGAACGTAAATGTGAATAAAGGAGAGTCTTAAGTTGTTTGACCCTCCACTAAACCACTGTCTGCCATTTTCCACACAGACACACGCAGATACTAAAGAGCAAGACAGGCGGAAACAAGCCAGCTATGAACTATGTGCCGCAGCACAGCAATGTCCAGTTTCCATTTCTATAAATAATTCTCCTATAAAGAATTCAAAGGGTGTATTTATAGCTAACCATTTACCAGCCGCGGCTCTCATTCTATGTTGATATCCAGATTCTGCTGAGCTCGGCTACCTCGGGCCACCATAGATGGATATGGATGCTATACATTTAAGCGCACCATCCCTGCACACGTAAGCCATCCGGAGTCAGAGATATGCCCCGTTAGACGAGGTCAGAGCTCTGAGCTGTCCACGTCTCACCACCACTTTCCCCCTTCTATCTGGAAGTGCAGTCCACTTCTCTCTCGCGCTCGTGGAAGCGCTGCTCACAATGTAGGTGTGCTGGTAAAGCGGCGTACATGCTAAATGAAAAAAAACATGATGAATCGCTCCGTTCACCCAGTCATTCTGGTCATTTTTTTCCTAATTCGGGGTGAAAGGGTTTAGAGCGTGTGATAGCAAGCATCGGGTGGAAGGCGGTGAGAAAATCAGACAGGTCACCAGTCCAATTGAAGGGTTGTTGTGTCTGTGTTGTTTCACTAGAAGTACTGGTGCGGTTCCGTCCAAAACAAATGCTAACTGGATGCTCATGACTTGTCCATTTACACATAATACAGCGTTGTTTTGCACATATGCACTTGTTGCACATTTTTGAGTTGTAATATGAAGTGGTACACCATTACAGTATGTTGACATAAGTTTGTACCTGTCCGTGTTCGGTGATTGGCTCTTGTATGATTTTTAAACTTGAATGTGCAATAAATGTCCCTTTCAGTACAATGACTGAGTCACTGACTTGATTTCTGATTTTGATTTTGAGATACTTTATTGGTCCCCGTGGGGAAATTCTGCTCTGCATGTAACCCATCCTAGCTGTGTAGCTAGGAGCAGTGGGCAGCAGCCGTGCAGCACCCGGGGACCACCTCCAATTTGTCTTGCCATGCCTTGCTCAGGGGCACAGACAGGAGTACTAACCCTAACATGCATACTTACTTAGTTTTACTTACTTAGTTTTTATTTCAATGTCAACAACTTATATTACCAAATTCACAAATTTTCCTGCTTTTTTCTCTCCATTTTTCAGCTGTACCTATATGGTTTACAGATAAGTTAACAAAAGGGAATTAAAAAAATAAAAAGGGGGGGGGGACCCTTAACTTCAGCTTGAAGTGTTAGCTGTAATGGCGGTATAAATTAAAGACATGAATAAGTTAAAAAAAAAGGAAAGGAGGGGTCAACATCAGGGAGGGGAGTTGTGTATGAATGTGTGTAGTGGTATGGGTGCATGTATGTATATGCATAGACAGATAAGGTGTATGTATGATACAGAATGTATACAAGGGTCTGGAACACTTCACTGTCTCAGTATAGCCATGGCCGGGCTCCACCTTTTAATAAATATATCTTTCTGAAGTCTCAAAGAGTGTGTTATTTGTTCCATCTGATATATTTCCCAAACTTTCTCAGTCCATAAATTGTATGCTGGGGGGTCAGGTTTTAACCACCTAATTGTGATGCATTTAATTGCTGCTGTTAGTAATATTTGTAAAAGGTATTTTTTAGCTCTTCCATCAATCCCTTCCGGCATTAATCCCAGTAATGCCATCTTTGGATCTTTTGTGAAGTTTTGGTGGAATACTTCTTTAAGTGCCTCAAACACGTCTTCCCAAAATGTTCTTAATTTAGGCCATGTCCAAAATATGTGGGTATGGTTGCCAATTTGTGTTCCACAATTTCTCCAGCATTTATTTGAGTGTGTTGGGCCCATTTTAGCCACTATTTCTGGTGTCTGAAAGAATCTCATAGTTACCTTCCTTTTGAATTCCCTCCATGTATTTGAATTGGTCACTAGATTTGCTTCAGTACATATTTCTTCCCACATGTCCTGTGGTATATCTGTATTCATTTCAGTTTCCCATCTTCCTTTCATCTGCAGTGTATTATTCCTATTCAAGCCTAAAGATATTTGGTAAACATGACTTATGTCTTTCTTATCCCCGATCCCTGTTTGTAATTTTATCAAGAACTCTTCAATTGGAGTGGGCACCAACACGCGATCCCACTCTTTATGTTTTGTTAAAAAGTTTCTTAATTGTAAATACCTGAAAAAATCTGTGTTAGGAAGCATAGATTCCCCTCCTAGCTGTTAAAACGATTTAAGGATGAAATCCTTATTAAGTTGGTGTAGATTAGTGAGTCCATGTTCTGACCATTTTCTAAAACTTGCATCTATATGGGAGGGTACAAAATCCTTTATAGAGCCAATATTAGTTAGTGAAGAAATTACTTTAGGCAATCCAAATGACAGTTTTATTTTCCACCAGATTTTTAGTGTAACTCTGGTCCATTCACCCATTTGAGAGTTTCTTTTTATATATACACTACCGTTCAAAAGTTTGGGATCACCCAAACAATTTTGTGTTTTCCATGAAAAGTCACACTTATTCACCACCATATGTTGTGAAATGAATAGAAAATAGAGTCAAGACATTGACAAGGTTAGAAATAATGATTTGTATTTGAAATAAGATTTTTTTTACATCAAACTTTGCTTTCGTCAAAGAATCCTCCATTTGCAGCAATTACAGCATTGCAGACCTTTGGCATTCTAGCTGTTAATTTGTTGAGGTAATCTGGAGAAATTGCACCCCACGCTTCCAGAAGCAGCTCCCACAAGTTGGATTGGTTGGATGGGCACTTCTTGCGTACCATACGGTCAAGCTGCTCCCACAACAGCTCAATGGGGTTCAGATCTGGTGACTGCGCTGGCCACTCCATTACCGATAGAATACCAGCTGCCTGCTTCTGCTCTAAATAGTTCTTGCACAATTTGGAGGTGTGTTTAGGGTCATTGTCCTGTTGTAGGATGAAATTGGCTCCAATCAAGCGCTGTCCACTGGGTATGGCATGGCGTTGCAAAATGGAGTGATAGCCTTCCTTATTCAGAATCCCTTTTACCCTGTACAAATCTCCCACCTTACCAGCACCAAAGCAACCCCAGACCATCACATTACCTCCACCATGCTTAACAGATGGCGTCAGGCATTCTTCCAGCATCTTTTCATTTGTTCTGCGTCTCACAAACGTTCTTCTTTGTGATCCAAACACCTCAAACTTGGATTCATCCGTCCACAACACTTTTTTCCAGTCTTCCTCTGTCCAATGTCTGTGTTCTTTTGCCCATCTTAATCTTTTTCTTTTATTGGTCAGTCTCAGATATGGCTTTTTCTTTGCCACTCTGCCCTGAAACCCAGAATCCTGCAGCCGCCTCTTCACTGTAGATGTTGACACTGGTGTTTTGCGGGTACTATTTAATGAAGATGCCAGTTGGGGACCTGTGAGGCGTCTGTTTCTCAAACTAGAGACTCTAATGTACTTATCTTCTTGCTCAGTTGTGCAACGCGGCCTCCCACTTCTTTTTCTACTCTGGTTAGAGCCTGTTTGTGCTGTCCTCTGAAGGGAGTAGTACACACCGGTGTAGGAAATCTTCAATTTCTTAGCAATTTCTCGCATGGAATAGCCTTCATTTCTAAGAACAAGAATAGACTGTCGAGTTTCAGATGAAAGTTCTCTTTTTCTGGCCATTTTGAGCGTTTAATTGACCCCACAAATGTGATGCTCCAGAAACTCAATCTGCTCAAAGGAAGGTCAGTTTTGTAGCTTCTGTAACGAGCTAAACTGTTTTCGGATGTGTGAACATGATTGCACAAGGGTTTTCTAATCATCAATTAGCCTTCTGAGCCAATGAGCAAACACATTGTACCATTAGAACACTGGAGTGATAGTTGCTTGAAATGGGCCTCTATACACCTATGTAGATATTGCACCAAAAACCAGACATTTGCAGCTAGAATAGTCATTTACCACATTAGCAATGTATAGAGTGTATTAGTTTAAAGTTATCTTCATTGAACAGTACAGTGCTTTTCCTTCAAAAATATGGACATTTCAATGTGATCCCAAACTTTTGAACGGTACATTTATTTCTAGTTTTCCCCCTTATCCCACCCGATTAACCCAATGGCATATGGCCGGAACTCTTGTGGAATAACTCCCCTGGCTCATGTTTCCACAGGAAGGAGATAGGCGTTACACCAGTTTCCTTCAAACTCGTGTCGGCTGCTCTCGCTATCTTACACACTGAAGCCTCCTCGCATGGATTGCGTTACTTTCAGGCCACGGAGGAGGCGTAGGGAGAATGCTTTCAGTTGCTTGGCTGCAGGCACCCGGATGGGCCAGCGGGGTCGCTGGAGAACTACGAGTCCCTGAACACTACACCGATCTACACCCACTATCCCTCGGGTAAGGGTGGCCTAATGAAAGCCTGAGCCCGTGCACGCTCTGGCCGTGACCGGTTACGGCGAGTCTGGGATACGAACCTCTCAGCCACGTGACGAGCGGACTGCAAGAACGGCGGTTTATTCCGCTCCGTCATCAGAGCGGCCATTTGAGTTTCTTTTAAGGGGACATTTAGGAAAGGCAAGGAGTGTAGGGGCTTCACACACAAGCTTTTATCTATGTTAAGCCAGCGAGTACATGTAAGATCCTGAATCCATACTGTTAAAGGTTTTAACTGTGCAGCTCAAAAATAATATTTTAGATTCGGCAGTTTGAGCCCTCCATGTGGTTTTGATAGCTGTAATGTTTTTAGTCTAATTCTTGGTCGTTTTCCTTGCCATATAAATTTTGAAATGAGCCTGTCTAATTTATCAAATATAGATTTAGGAATATCAGTAGGTATCATCTGAAACTGATAGAAAAGCTTAGGTAGCACATTCATGCGTATACTCTCAATACGGCCTAACAGAGACAGGGAAGTGTTGACCACTGGTCCAAATCCTTACTGATAATATGAATTATGCATTTGTAATTTGCATCATATAGCTTTCCTAGCGAAGGGGAGATTTGAATACCGAGATATTTAATGCCATCTTTAGGCCATTTAAACCCACTCTGGAGTTTGACCATTTGAGGAATTCTACCACTTATATCCATTGCCATTGTTTTGTCGACATTTACTTTATAACCCGTGAAGTACCCATATGTTGAAATGAGATCCTTTAAGTGTGGGATTGTTGTTGTAGGTTCAGCTAGATATAAAAGCACATCATCTGCGTATAAGGATAATTTGTGTTCTTCATTTATTGTCAGTCCCTTTACTTTATTGTCATCTCTGATAAGCTGTGCTAGTGGTTCAGTACTAATATCGAACAGTAGGGGTGAAAGAGAGCAGCCCTGTCTGCAGCCACGTTCTAGGGCAAATCGGTTTGACAGAGCCCCATTTACTTTAACAGCAGCTTGAGGATTAGAATATAGTGTTTGTATCCACTTTATGAAATTAGGGCCAAACTGGAATCATTTCAGTGTTTGAAGCAAGTAATGCCAGGATACTTGATCGAATGTCTTCTGGGCATCGAGGGATAACATCATTGCTTCCTTCTTCTTGACTTTCGGATGAGTCATTAAATTTAATAGTCTTCTGATATTGTCCCCATAATGTCTTCCTGTGATAAACCCGGTCTGATCAGGATGGATAAGTTCTGTGATAATTTTATTGATGTGTCTCGATAGAATAGCTGTTAGTATATGCAGGTCTCCATTCAGTAGTGAAATAGGCCTATATGATTGGCATTTGGTAGGGTCCTTGCCTTCCTAATGTATTATAACTATTATCGCCTCCCCCCAAGAGGGGGCCTTGGATCCAGATTGTAGCGCATGGTGGTAAGCTTTTAACAGTAAAGATGATAGTCTTTTTAAAATTTTTATAAAATTCATTAATATACCCATCTGGTCCAGGGCTTTTATTGTTTTTCAGTGTAGAGATTACCTGTTGTATTTCCCATTCCTTAATTGGTTCATCCAACTCTTTTGCCATGGTCTCAGGTAGCTCTTTTATTTTTATGTCTTTCAAAAACTGCGCTAACTCTTTATCATCTGTGCAAGTGTCTGTGTTTTTGTATAGGGATTTACAAAATTCAGCAAAAGACTCTGAAATCTCATCTGGTTTTGTAAGTGTTGAGCTATTAGGCTTTAATTTCTGTACTGCATTGGATGATTGCTGTTTTTTAAGTCTAAATGCTAACAATCTGCTTGCCCCGTTACCATTTTCACAATATATTTGATTGGTGAACCTTAAGTTGCCCTCAATCTTTTCGGTGATAAGGCTATTTAGATCTCTTCATGCTTGTTTGAGCGCATCAAGTAGATTCGAGGATGGTGTTCTTTTATGTTGTTGCTCGAGCGGTCTTATTTTGTCTTCTAATTCATGTTGTTTTGCTTCCCTTCTCTCTTTTGTTTTTCACGCTTGTAAATGACCTCTAATATAAGCCTTAGCACAGTCCCATAGAATGAGAGGTGATATTTCGGGCGAGATATTTGTATCTAAATAGTCATTTAGTTCAGTTGTTATAAATGAGATAAATTCCTTATCATTTAAAACTGATGCATTTAATCACCATTGTTTAGTTGTTGGCCTGTGACCTATGTTCCATGAGAGTGCTAGAGGTGCATGATCAGATAGAGTAATTGGTAGAATCGCCATGTCTTCTATCCTGTGGAGTTCTGCTTTGGGGGTGAAAAAATAATCAATTCTAGAACAGGATGAATGTCTAGGTGAGTAAAAAGTGAAATCTCTACCTTTAGGGAATTTACATCTCCAAACATCCACCAGACCTGACTCTGTCGATAAGTGTCTTAGAATTTTACTCATTCTAGAAGTGGGAGATTTTAAGGTAGGTTGTCTATCCACAAGCTGAGACATAACACAGTTGAAATCCCCTCCTAGCAGTAAGATACCAGAGCTGTTCTGTAGGATTGTGGTGAAGATTGTACTAATGAAGCCAGGCTCGTTCTCATTTGGAGCATAAATGTTCATAAAAGAGACTTGTATTCCATCAACAGATCCATTTACTAGAATAAATCCCCCTTCAGCATCTTTGTGGACTTTAGTTTGTGTAAAATTAATGTGCCTGTGTATCAGAATAGATACGCCTCTCTTTCTACCTGATGGGTGTGATGAGTGAAATACTTTGTCCGCCCAAGATTTTTTTTAATTCTCATGTTCTATTTCCGACAAATGGGTCTCTTGCAAAAATGCTATCTGAGTGTTGGCCCTTTTTAACTGATTAAGGATTTTCTTCCTCTTTATAGGACTATGAAGACCTTTCAAATTGTAACTTATGACTTTAAGGGATCCCATGACTTAAAGTTAGAATTACAGTGCATCCGGAAAGTATTCACATCCCTTCACTTTCCCCACATTTTGTTATGTTACAGACTTATTCCAAAATGGATTAAATTCCTTTTTTTCCTCTTCAATCTACACACAATACCCCATAATAACAAAGTGAAAAAGGTTTTGTAGAAATTTTTGCAAATTTATTAAAAATAAAAAACTGGAATATTGCATGTACATAAGTATTCACACCCTTTGCTATGACACCCAAAATTGAGCTCAGGTTCATCCTGTTTCCACTGATCATCCTTGAGATGTTTCTACATCTTGATTAGAGTCCACCTGTAGTAAATTCAATGGATTGGACATGATTTGGAAAGGCACACACCTGTCTATATAAGGTCCCACTGTTGACAGTGCATGTCAGAGCAGAAACCAAGCCATGAAGTCAAAGGAATTGTCTGTGGACCCCCGAGACAGGATTGTATCGAGGCACAGATCTGGGGAAGGGTACAAAAAAATTTCTACAGCAGCTTTGAAGGTCCCGAAGAGCACAGTGGTCTCCATCATTCATAAATGGAAGAAGTGTGGATCCACCAGGACTCTTCCTAGAGCTGGCCGCCAAGCCAAACCAAGCAATCAGGGGAGAAGGGCCTTGGTCAGGGAGGTGACCAAGAACCCGATGGTCACTCTGACAGAGCTCCAGCGTTCCTCTGTGGAGATGGGAGAACCTTCCAGAAGGACAACCTTCTCTGCAGCACTCCACCAATCAGGCCTTTATGGTAGAGTGGCCAGACGGAAGCCTCTGCTCAGTAAAAGGCACATGACAGCCTGCTTGGAGTTTGCCAGAAAGCACCTAAAGGACTCTCAGACCATGAGAAACAAGATTCTCTGGTCTGATGAAACCAAGATTGAACTCTTTGGCCTGAATGCCAAACGTCACGTCTGGAGGAAACCAGGCACCTTTCATCACCTTGCTGATACCATCCCTACAGTGAAGCATGGTGGTGGCAGCATCATGCTGTGGGGATGTTCTTCCGCGGCAGGAACTGGGAGACTAGTCAGGATCGAGGGAAAGATGAATGGAGCAAAGTACAGAAAGATCCTTGATGAAAACCTGCTCCAGAGCGCTCAGGACCTCAGACTGGGGCGAAGGTTTACCTTTCAACACGACGACGACCCTAACCACACAGCCAAGACAATGAAGGAGTGGCTTCGGGACAAGTCTGTGAATGTTCTTGAGTGGCCCAGCCAGAGCCCAGACTTGAACCCCATTGAACATCTCTGGAAAGACCTGAAAATAGCTGTGCAGCGACGCTCCCCATCTAACCTTACAGAGCTCGAGAGGATCTGCAGAGAAGAATAGGAGAAATACCCCAAATATAGGTGTGCCAAGCTTGTAGCTTCGTACCGAAGAAGATTTGAGGCTGTAATCGCTGCCAAGGGTGCCTCAACCAAGTACTGAGTAAAGGGTGTGAATACTTATTTACATGCAATATGTCAGTTTTTCATTTTTAATAAATTTGCAAAAATTTCTACAAAACCTTTTTCACTTTGTCATTATGGGGTATTGTGTGTAGATTGATGAGAAAAAAAAGGAATTTAATGCATTTTGGAATAAGGGCGTAATATAACAAAATGTGGGGAAAGTGAAGGGGTGTGAATACTTTCCAGATGCACTGTATGTAGAGTATTAGTTTTGCCCTTGAGTAATATGATGGGAAGAGAAAGGAAAGTGTGGAGGAGAGAGTTGGAAATGGGACGTAGTATCGATGTGTGTGATTGTATGAGTGCAGGTGAATGGGTATAAGAAAGTACTTGCAGTAGCTAAGGGTAGATAATGTGGGGAAAGTGGAGTATCGTAACAAAAGAAAATATATAAAAGTAAAATACATATATAAATGGATATACATGTAAAATTATGAGATAGTGTGTGAAATAATTAGTAATACTAAGTACAGCAGTATGATCACCATAATATTTTGACATTAACAAAAAACATTTGTATTGGGATAAAGGAAAAGTCAATTCCCCTGTTGCTCTTATTCTTACGGCAGGATCTCTGGGGAACAGTGCAAATAGAACTGAACATAAAACAAGATAAACCATGAACTCAGCCAGCATTAGCGTCCGGTCATTCTTTTGGGACAGGCTGCAGGTCCCAGGCTGCAGGTCTGAACATGCAGCTGTGTGAACAGCCTTTAAAAATGTTCACATTTGCTTGGATATACACTGCTCAAAAAATAAAGGGAACACATAAGCAATGCAATGTAGCTCCAAGTCAATCACACTTTTGAGATATCAACCTGTCCAGTTCGGAAGCAACACTGATTTGTGAATCAATTTCACCTGTAGGTAAATTGTCTAATTTCCACTAGGTGGAAATTAGACAATTTGCAAGACAACCCCTATAAAAGGAATGGATTTGCAGGTGGTGGCCACAGACCATTTGCCTGTCCTCATCTTTTCTGGCCGATCTTTGGTTAGTTTTTCATTTTGCTAGTGCCCTCACCACTAGAGGTGGCATGAGGCGGTATCTGCAACCTACAGAAGTTGCTCAGGTAGTGCAGCTCATCCAGGATGGCACATCAATGCGTGCTGTGGCAAGAAGATTTGATGTGTCTCCCAGCACAGTGTCCAGAGCATGGAGGAGGTACGCAGGAGGACAACAACCCCGCAGCAGGACCGCTATCTGGTCCTTTGTGCAAGGAGGAACAGGAGGAGCACTGCCGGAGCCCTACAAAACGACTTTCAACAGGCCACTAATGTGCAGGTTTCTGCTCAAACAGTGAGAAACAGAATGCATGAGGATGGTATGAGGGCCCGACGTCCACAATTGGGGCCTGTGCTCACAGCCCAACACCGTGCAGCCCGATTGACCTTTGCCAGAGAACATCTTGGTTGGCAGATTCGCCATTGGCGCCCTGTGCTCTTCACAGATGACAGCAGGTTCACACTGAACACATGTGACAGACGTGAGAGAGTCTGGAGACGCTGTGGAGAACGTTCTGCTGCCTGCAACATCCTCCAGCATGACCGGTTTGGCGGTGGGTCAGTGATGGTCTGGGGAGGCATATCCTTGGAGGGCCGCACAGACCTCTACGTCCTAGCCAGAGGTACCATGACTGCCATTAGGTACCGGCATGAGATCCTCAGACCCCTTGTCAGACCATATGCTGGTGCAGTGGGCCCTGGGTTCCTGCTCATGCATGACAATGCTCGTCCTCATGTGGCCAGTGTGTGTCAGCAGTTCCTGTATGTCGAGGGCATTGATGCTATGGACTGGCCTGCACGTTCCCCAGACCTGAATCCAATCGAGCACCTCTGGGACATCATGTCTCGTACCATCCGCCAACGCGATGTCGCACCACAGACTGTCCAGGAGTTGACCGATGCCCTGATCCAGGTCTGGGAGGAGATCCCTCAGGAGACCATCCGTCGTCTCATCAGGAGCATGCCCAGACGTTGTAGGGAGTGCATACAGGTACGTGGAGGCCACACACACTACTGAGCCTCATTTTGAATCGTCTTGAAGAATTTCCACAGAAGTTGGATCAGGCTATGTTCTCATTTTCCACTTTGATTTTGAGTATGATTCTGAATCCAGACCTTAATGGGCTAATGATTTTGATTTCCATTGATCATTCTTAGGTTATTTTGCTCTAAACACATTCCTCTGTCTAATAAATAAAGATTTTCAGCTGAAATATTTCATTCATCGAGGTCTATATTGTGTTTTTAGGTGTTCCCTTTATTTTTTTGAGCAGTGTAAAACCAAGCATACCAACTAGTGTCATCAGTTAGCACTCAGGTTCCTGTAGAACTTACGAATACAACCTAGCAAAGATAACGACACCTTAACCTCAGGTCTCTGTTATCAAAGCAATTATATAAATCATATATATATATAGCTTATTGTGAAGCTGAGAAATAGTCACCGACAAGATAAATACAGAGAAAAATTATAGATAAGTAAATGTATCCTATGGGGATATGCCCTTTGTTCATTACAGCAGGTTTGCATAGACAAACCTACATCAAATCCATTCCTACACTCACACACACACCCACCCACACACACACACTCACACACCCAAACACACCAACACACACACACACACACACACACACACACACACACACACACACACACACACACACACACACACACACACGAGTACCAAAGCGCATGGGCATATCGACATGCAAACATACAGACAACCACAAGGGATTTGCATATGATTCTGTGAAGCTAGCCACGAACAGGAAACAGAAATACTCATATGGTCTGACCTCTAGAAAGCTGTCAGTATAGACACGTTCACATGTTGCTTATCATATGACACAAGGACACGTTTCCGTTCGGCTACCTGCCCGGATCAGCTGATGGAGTGATCCTTTTCTTTACTTTGGCGGCATCCACGAACTCCTTCTCCTCGTTGTCGTGGGAAATGTGGAATCTAGCGGGGAAGAGTACTCCATAGCGGACTCCTGGTCTCCTTGGAGCATCTTCCTGATGTCCGTGAAAGCCGCTCCGGCTTTAGAGACATTGGCTGTGTAGTCTGGATACGGGCCTTCGTCAAGGTGTCATGGCGGCCCTGTCATGGCGGCCTTGTCATGGCGTCATTTTGCAGTGATCACAAGCGGCTTGTCTCCTGGTATTCTCCATGTCAGACTGGTGTGAGCGCTCGATCTGTCCCTCTTTTTCCATCTGGAACACTTCCGTAAGAAGTTTGGAAACTGCCACAGGAGAGCTTGATCCTGGTTGCTCAGCGACCCCCATCATCTGAACATTACTTCTCCTCATCCTCCCCTCCATGTGCTCACATTGTTCTTTTGAGTCCTCGACCTGCTTCCTGAGGTTTGTTCCAGTGATGTGTACCGGCACTGCTTCATCCGGCCATGTTGACAGTCCCTTCCCGAGGTTTGTTCCAGTGATACGTACCGGCACTACTTCATCCGGCCATGTTGACAGTCCTTCTTGAGGTTTGTTCCAGTGATGTGTACCGGCACTACTTCATCCGGTCATGTTGACAGTCCCTTCTTGAGGTTTGTTCCAGTGATGTGTACCAGGACTACTTCATCAGGTCATGTTGACAGTCCCTTCTTGAGGTTTGTTCCAGTGATGTGTAATGGCACTACTTCATCTGGTCATGTTGACAGTCCTTCCTGAGGTTTGTTCCAGTGATGTGTACCGGCACTGCTTCATCCGGCCATGTTGACAGTCCCTTCCCGAGGTTTGTTCCAGTGATGTGTACCGGCACTACTTCATCCGGCCATGTTGACAGTCCCTTCCTGAGGTTTGTTCCAGTGATGTGTACCAGCACTACTTCATCCGGCCATGTTGACAGTCCCTTCCTGAGGTTTGTTCCAGTGATGTGTACCAGCACTACTTCATCCGGCCATGTTGACAGTCCTTCCTGAGGTTTGTTCCAGTGATGTGT
>NC_079228.1:42294838-42309838 GCF_029633865.1 Lampris incognitus | reverse complement strand
CACTTCTGGCTGCAAAGCAAATGTTGTTGTGTTGCCTTCACAAAAACTTCAACTATGGTCAACTGTGACCTGTAAATTCCCAATAGAAATCTTTTTGGATGACCTCAACAAAATGTATGCCAAGATGTGTCCCTCATCTTGATGTGTCCCTTACCTTGATATTTCCCTCATCTTGATGTGTCCCTTACCTTGATATGTCCCTCATCTTGACGTGTCCCTCACCTTGATATGTCCCTCATCTTGATGTGTCCCTTACCTTGATATGTCCCTCATCTTGATGTGTCCCTTACCTTGATATGTCTCTCATCTAGATGTGTCCCTTACCTTGATATGTCCCTCATCTTGATGTGTCCCTTACCTTGATATGTCCCTCATCTTGATGTGTCCCTCACCTTGATATGTCCCTCATCTTGATGTGTCCCTTACCTTGATATGTCGCTCATCTTGATGTGTCCCTTACCTTGATATGTCTCTCATCTAGATGTGTCCCTTAACTTGATATGTCCCTCATCTTGATGTGTCCCTTACCTTGATATGTCCCTCATCTTGAGGTGTCCATTACCTTCATATGTCCATCATCTTGATGTGACCCTCATCTTGATATGTCCCTCATCTTGATGTGACCCTGATGTGTCCCTTACCTTGATATGTCCCTCATCTTGATGTGACCCTGATGTGTCCCTTACCTTGATATGTCCCTCATCTTGATGTGACCCTGATGTGTCCCTTACCTTGATATGTCCCTCATCTTGATGTGACCCTGATGTGTCCCTTACCTTGATATGTCCCTTATCTTGATGTGTCCATTACCTTCATATGTCCCTCATGTCCCTCATCTCGATGTGTCCCTTACCTTGATGAGTCCCTTACCTTGATATGTCCCTCATCTTGATGTGTCTCTTACGTTGATATGTCCCTAATCTTGATGTGTCCCTTACCTTGATATATCCATCATCTTGATGTGACCCTCATCTTGATATGTCCCTCATCTTGATGTGTCCCTTACCTTGATATCCCTCATCTTGATGTGTCCCTTACCGTGATGAGTCCCTCATCTTAATGTGTCCCTTACCTTGATATGTCCCTCATCTTGATGTGACCCTCATCTTGATATGTCCCTCATCTTGATGTGACCCTAATCTTGATGTGACCCTCATTTGATGAGTACCTCATCTCGATGTGACCCTCATCTTGATGAGTCCCTCCTCTTGGTGAGTCCGTTACCTTGATATGTCCCTCATCTTGATGTGACCCTCATCTTGATGAGTCCCTCATCTTGATGTGTCCCTTACCTTGATGAGTCCCTCATCTTAATGTGTCCCTTACCTTGATATGTCCCTCATCTTGATGTGACCCTCATCTTGATATGTCCCTCATCTTGATGTGACCCTAACCTTGATGTGACCCTCATTTGATGAGTTCCTCATCTCGATGTGACCCTCATCTTGATGAGTCCCTCCTCTTGGTGAGTCCCTCATCTTGATGTGTCCCTTATCTTGGTGAGTCCCTCATCTTGATGTGTCCCTCATCTTGATGTGACCCTCATCTTGAGGAGTCCCTCATCTTGATGTGACCCTCATCTTGATGAGTCCCTCCTCTTGATGAGTACCTCATCTTAATGTGTCCGTTACCTTGATGAGTCCCTCATCTTGATGTGTCCCTTACTTTGATATGTCCCTCATCTTGATGTCTCCCTTACCTTTATATGTCCCTCATCTTGATGTGTCTCTTACCTTGATATGTCCCTCATCTTGATGTGTCCCTTACTTTGATATGTCCCTCATCTTGATGTCTCCCTTACCTTGATATGTCCCTCATCTTGATGTGTCTCCTACCTTGATATGTCCCTCATCTTGATGTGACCCTCATCTTGATGTGACCCTCATCTTGATGAGTCCCTTACCTTGATGAGTCCCTCATCTTAATGTGTCCCTTACCTTGATATGTCCCTCATCTTGATATGACCCTCATCTTGATGTGACCCTAACCTTGATGTGACCCTCATTTGACGAGTTCCTCATCTCGATGTGACCCTCATCTTGATGAGTCCCTCCTCTTGGTGAGTCCCTCATCTTGATGTGTCCCTTACCTTGATATGTCCCTCATCTTGATGTGTCCCTTAACTTGATGTGTCCCTCATCTTGATGTTACCCTCATCTTGATGTGTCCCTCATCTTGATGTGTCCCTTATCTTGGTGAGTCCCTCATCTTGATGTGTCCCTCATCTTGATGTGACCCTCATCTTGAGGAGTCCCTCATCTTGAAGTGACCCTCATCTTGATGAGTCCCTCATCTTGATGTGTCCCTCATCTTGGCTGTGCCCCATTACCTCAAGCTCTACAATATTTTTTGGGGGATTTTCCCCCCCTTTTTCTCCCCAATTTTATCTGGCCAATTACCCCACTCTTCCAAGCCGTCCTGGTCTCTGCTCCTACCCCTCTGCTGATCCGGGAGGGCAGCAGACTACTACATGCCTCCTCCGATACATGTGGAGTCACCAGCTGCTTTTTATCTGACAGTGAGGAGTTTCACCAGGGGGACGTAGCACGTGGGAGGATCACGATATTCCCCCAGTTCCCCCTCCCCCCTGAACAGGTGCCTGATCGACCAGAGGAGGCGCTAGTGCAGCGACCAGGACACGGACCCACATCCGGCTTCCCACCCGCAGACACAGCCAATTGTGTCTGTCGGGATGCCCAACAAAGCCGGCGGTAACACGGGAATTTGAACCAGCAATCCCGTGTCAGCAGGCAACGGAACAAATGGCCACGCTACCCGGACACCCCAGTTTGACAGATAATTTGAACAAAATAAAAAAGAAAGAAGATGCAGCTTGGCTTTCTGTCAGCCGTGACATAGGATTTAATGGTAACATTTCTGTATGACTTGATAACAGCGCCACCCAAACGGGCCATGATATCCTGTATCAATGCAAAAAGCACATAACGAAGTGAACCTTTGCATGCTTTTCAGCAGATGTGACCGCCCCTTTATTCCAAAAATGAACAAAGTGATAAGTGATTTAAGTGGAGGGTTGGACTTTGCCTGTTCAAATCTGGTGCACCATGCACATTGGCCCGATGGACTGTTGAATATCGCCTACACTTTGCAACTGCAATAACACTGTGAGCCAAACTGCCTGAGTGCACACATTACCAGGTGTTTAATACACATCTGTTAGTGACAGCAGTAGTTTATAGTGTATAATATGTCATGCACTGCATCTTTCGGTGTGACCCTGTTGCTACGTCACGCACCAGCTTCACCGAGTCAAACTCCCAGACAAGAGGAAGCACCGAGGGCAGTCTGACAGGACACGGAGGCAGGGCAGGCTAAGCTAACTGCTAGCCCATGCAGACTGGCAGTTCCGACAGTCATCCTGGCTGGTGTTCGTTGTCTGGACAGTGGAGCTTTAGGACTGTGTTGCACTGGCTGGAATGTGTTGTTAACTGTTTGTGTGTTGTTGTTTTTTTTGTTCTGTCTGTTTTTGGTGGTGTTGTTTTTGGATGTGTGCTTTAGTCTTTTGTGTTGCACTGCTGTGGGCGGGGGGAAATTAAATTTCCTTTTGTGTAGTAGTACATAAGATGAGATGACAAATAAATTGTTCCTGAGTCCTGTTGGTGATTTTTTTTCTGATGCCAACACAGGTTATCGCTCAGAAAGGTGGGCTCAGAAACGACTCACTGTGAGTAGTCAGGGCATTCTGAATGGAGGCGGCTTCTTTAACGGTCATCTGGCTGTACATCAAACATGTCAGCTAAAATTTGATAGTGTTGGCAGGAAAACAAGTTTGTGTATAGAAAAAGATAACACCAAATCTGTCTACAAAGTACAAGAACATACCCAAATCCTTCTGTTTCTAAGAAGCCATCTTACTCCTAATCAACCAGGTGCACTGTGGGGTGGCAGAATATTATTTTACCAATACACTTTCCTTAAAATCCAGAGTTAAAAAGGACACACATTTAATTTGTGCTGACACAACCAATACCCCTCGCCCTTTCATCTTCCCTCCAACTGCCCCCTGCTGCTTTCCTCATCTACATCTTACACTTGAGGCACAAACTCTTAATTCAAATCCTGGGATGATTTGAGCAAAACGGGCCATTCAACATTCCAGTGAGGAATAATCATGGGAGCCATGTTAGGGGTCTTCCTTTTGCTCCAGGCCAGATAAGGGGGTACAATGTAGGCTCAGGCCTGATGGCAGCATGCTGAGTTTGGTTAGTCCACCTCTCCCTCCACCCTGTACTTCCACTCTCTTTACACTATCAAACCCTAAGGAAGGCTTAAAGACACTGTCCAACGGCCGATTTTCCCCAGTCCTACCACCTTCTCTGGCACCAACAGCTTTTTTGTCTGTGCTCTGCGACGTTCATGTCTCGGAGACAACATGACCGGCGAGTGCTGCCAATTCACATTCACAGTGAGCACCATACAAATAACCTGACTTAGAAAATACTGTGCAATGTATACGCAAAAGTAGATTTTTGTGTGGTTTAGGGTTAAGAATAGGAAGTGGTTGAGTTTAGGGTTAATGTTGGGTAGTGGTTAGTGGCTTGACAACCTTGTTCTAATCACTTAGCATCTAAGAGACTGTATATAGGGACGTCCCCTCAGACTCCAAAACAAGAGCATTCACGCCTCAAGGGTACAGAAACATCATTTATGGTTTCACTCAGCATTGGGAAGATTAATGTTTTGTGTATTTTATCACACATAAAGTAGCAACGGTGCCTAGAATGTTTATTACTGGATTACCACTGGTTGGGGTCTTTGAATTTACAAAATATAATCCATTCGGATATTGGGCTACACAAATGAAACGAACATTGTGAGACGTGCTGGTGCAGATAAGGCACAGCTTATGGACGCACACCTTAAGTACTGTATGGCAGTCAACTAGCTCGACAAAATCTGGATTTAGGTATGGGTCATGGCTGGAGCACCTTGATCTCCCTCCCTCCCTCACCCCACACATGTCCATCTATCCCGCTTACCGGTCCCTGGGCGCCCCATGATGATATCCTTGCGTGGGGCTGGGTGAGGGGACTCTGCCGGCAGTATGAGAGGTAGCAGAGCGGTGGGCGATGGATGACAGGCCACGGGCTGAGGCAGTGTCCCTCCGGAGGCATCCTGGTGGCCCCCAGGCTTCCTCTCTTTATCCCGGCCCCCGGAGCCAGAGCTGGACAGGGCCGAGCCTGAGGAAGTGGATGTTGAGCCCGGTGTGGCAGGGCTGGACAGGGAAGCATGGCTTGCTGTGGCTGGAGTCAAAGACTACAAGAAAAGTAGTTAGTAAGTTATTTATGAACAGCACAGTTTGCAAAAGAAATTACATGTGAATTCTTTTTGGCAGGATGTTTCTTCTTAAGAAAACTGGGGGAGAATTTTTTTCATGAGGATCCCCTCTTGATAACCCCAATATTATACCTGCAGTCAAATACTCAAACCTGTAACATCCGTCTTAGTTACAGTAGTGAATAACGAGACAGGTGGGTAGATTCATGATGGCACAGCCTGATGTAATGTATGGTCCACAGTGTTTACGCTAATACACTGTCAAGACATGGTTAGCACATTAGCTCATCATCTAAACTTGACTTGCAGTATGAGCGCTCATCACACATTGAGGTACATGGATTTCTACATCTATAAGCCATGCATCAGTACATGTTGGAAAAACCCCACTATTGGTCATTTTTCATTAATGCCTTGAAATGTCAAAAGTCAATATCCACGGTTATAATACCCGCAAAACATTCGATGAGCCAATGTAAATATGTATTTCTGAAAGGTCTTTGATCAACATATATTTCTCTTGCTAGTCAAAACACCTTCTGAACAAGTGGGAACTGAAGGTTAATTTCTGTGTGCTTGAATTTATGCAGAAGAGTTTTATGACACTTCCAAGTCACGAGGCTCATGAAACTGACCAAATAATCAAGGAATTATCAGACGGGGGGGGGGGGGGGGAACGGCTAGCTTGTCTATAATAACAACAATAATAACACTAACCACAGCAACAACAATGAAAGAACAGTAATAATATTAGCAATAAACAAAATGATGAATTCCTTACTGAGCTGGAGGTGACAAGGAGCAAGGTTGACGTGGGGTTGCGAAGGAGGACTGCTCCATTGGTGGCAGCCCCGTTGATGGGGACTGGAGCCTGGAGGCCCGGGGGAGCTAGGTGAGGAGTCTGACTGTGCTCTCTCGACCGACTCCTCTCTCTCCTCCCTAGGGGACCCTCAGAAAACTTGGCCAGGGGGACGTCCGGGTTGCGGACAATGACAGGAGAGTCACGGAGTGGCACAATCCGTCGCGGGGAGGGTTCCTGGGGCAGCGGTGAAGGAGGTGTTGGGGAGACCAGCATGGGTGGAGGGGTGGAGGCAGCGGAGGATGGGGGCCTGCTGGTGGCACTGCGTGGTCGGGGGAAAGAGAGGGAAGCGGGGGTGCCTGGCTGGCTCTGGGGGGAGAGGACTCTGAAGGCCGCAGGGTTGAGACCCACAGTTGGATCGCCAGGAATTCCTCCACCCACCCCAACCAGCTGCTGCTGCTCTGGTTTGGCCTGGTAGTCCTGGGCAGTGGATAGAGGAGGTGGTGGCTGGGCATCCATTTTCCTCTTGCCGGGGCTCATGGGCACCGTGAAGGTGAGGTTGGTCTGGAAGGTGGGCACAATGCCCGACATGTGGCGCTCCCGCTCTGTGCCTGGTGTACCCAGTTTGGTGCCACTGAGCTGGCGATGGCGCCGTGGAGTGAGGGAAGGGGGGGCAGTGATGGGGCTGAAGGTGGCAGGGCGGAAACCAAACAAGGGTGAGGGCGAGGGGGAGGGCGTGGGGGAGAAGGGCGATTGGTTGGAGATTGGGGAGAATGAGGGCGTCCCTGAGCGTGAGCTCCCCAGGGACACCAGCATGGTTGCTGCTTCACACTCATCGAAGTCAAAGCGGGAGAGGTCCTGGGGGAGGAGGGAAGGGAGCACCAGGCGGGGGCGGGAGTCTCCCCCACGGCTGCTCGCCTCACTGCTGTCCCGGGACGTCTCGTCCCACTCAAACTCCGAACTGGCTCGCCCCCCTCCCAGCCGCAGGTCAGAGGGTGTCACAGTTCCAGTACTGCTGGCACCTCCTCGCTCCCCTCTGGCCCCTCCACTGGCCTCCATCTCCTTGGTCCTCATGGAGAGATGCCGGGAGCAGTAGCCCCGGCGCTGAGACTCCTTGGAGCAGCCCTCACGGGAGCAAAGCCGCCTCCACTGCTTTCCATTAAACTTCTTGCGAATGCCGGTTGGCGTGCAGACCACGTCACCCTTCTTGTACTTCTGCTGGGCCGCAGTCAGTGGAGTCCGAGAACGTGAAGATGATGAGGATGTCGAGACCGACCCCGAGCCTCCACCACCATTTGGGCCACCCCCGGATGAACCCCCAACCCCTCCTCCTCCCGATAAGCACTTCTCCGCCCGGGAGGAGGAAACAGTTGCAGAGGAGATGGGGGGGAGAGGGGGGAGCTGAGGCGTTGCAATGACTGTAGCCCCCGCTGCTGCCACAGCTGCAGTCGCTGGGTCGAGACCCAGCAGAACAGGAGAGGGAGGGGGGTGGGGGTTGAGGGCCAAATGGGTTGGGGGGATCCCGATGCCCCGCATCACAGGGAGGTGGGGGCTGAGGTAGCCTGGCGGGGGCTTGGACAGAATGTGGCGATGTTTGGGCCCCGAAACAATGGCTCCCATTGGGACCATGTTGAAGTGGGATACCTCCATGTCCTCTTCGGGGGTGAGGGGCATGTAGGGGTGATGCTGATGTAGGGGTTTGGCATTCCTTTCTCTTTCTTGCTTCCTCTGGAGCTCTCTCTCCCGCTCTAGGTCTTTCTCTCTCTCCCAGTCCCTGCCAGGCACCAGGCTGAGGACTGAGGCCGGTGTGACGGGGGAGCTTACATTGGAGGAGGAAGTGGAGGAGGCTGGGGCCATGCCGGGGTAGGGTAACCCATGCCCCAACACCGGCCCTACACTGGGCGCCATGCCCTGACTTAAACGGTACAACTCCTGCTCTACCTCCATCTCCTCCCTGTCTTCTCGCTCTCTCTCCCCCTCTCCTCCCTCTCTTTCCCCCCCAGGGGGCAGGTCTAGATCCCAGGGTGGCACAAGGAGTCGGAGGCTCTGTCGGGAAACCCACACTGCCTGGGGAGCACCTGCGGTCCCTCTGCTGTCCCCTTCTTCGTCACCAGGAGGCACTCTATCCTCAGACAGAAGAACTCGGTAGGGGTTGGCCACTGCTGGGTGAGTGTCCACCTGTGTGACCACACCCTCTCTGTACCACTGCCTCTGACCCTCGCTGCTGTCCTCATTGCCAAACGGCACGCAGACGCGGGCACCAATGGCCACAGGCTGGGTGCCAGGTGGGGGGGCATCCAGGATGATGTCCACAACTCCTGGAGGCCCCTCGTGTCTGTAAGGGTAACGGCAAACTGTCTTTTCACCGTTCAGCTGCACTTCCAGGCTGCCATACTCACCGCTGACCTTTCGGACGACCCCGGCCCGAAACACCGCATCCAACCACTCCCCTCCACTCCTCCCTCCCCCGCCTCCAGATTCCTCCTCACCACTGCTCCTTCTCTGGAGCTGGCGAGCAAGCACACGCTGGTTCTTCAGCCCCTTGGCCAGGGCATCAGCAAGTGCGTCGGGTAGGCTCGAAGGCATGTGCGAGGGCGTGTTGGGGTGCGCATGAGTGTCTACGACAACCTCGAGGTCGGCTGAGTGCTCGCTGGCGGTGTCCGTTGAGGAGCAGCGGGGGAGCGGGCTGGGAGCGACTCTCTCCACATCTCTCACCCCCACCTCCCCGTACTCCAGCCTGTCCCTCTCCCCTGCCAGGGACAGGGTGGGAGGTCCTGGGGAACTGTCATGAGGCACCAAAACTGTCCTTGTCCTATTAAAGTCCTCCATCGGTCTCCTGTTCTGACTGTTGTTTTCTGTGTTTGACCCAGCAACATCCCTTCCTGTCGGCGTCTGGCTGACGATGCCAAGGCTCCCACCAGTCAGAGAAGAAGCAGTAGTAGTAGTAGTAGCAGTAGGAGGAGGAGGAGGAGGAGGAGGAGGGGGTGTGTCAGAAGTGGGATTACTATGGCTACCAGCTGCATTGGATGAACAGTGCTCAGAGGTGTACTTCTTCTTGGGCACACGTGCCTTAAACGTCGCCGTCTTTCGACTGGAGGCGGGGTTTGGACTGTTGTTGGCGCTCGGGGTACTACTATTACTGTTACTACTGCAACTACTACTACAGCTATCACTGTGGCCGGCACTGCCCACCCCTGACCGCCCTACTCTGTCATCAGCGGAGGCTGCCAATTTCCCAGAATCGACCAGAGCATCTGGGGTCGTCTCTGACAGCCTTTGGCCTTCTCTGTCCCTGTGGAGCCCCTCCCTCTCCGGGGTGGCCCGTGTCCTGAGTGGCTCCTCCTGGGATGACTCAGAGTGCAAAGAAGAAGAAGAAAATGATGAAGAGGAGGAGGAGGAGGAGTTTTGATTTTTGGGGGACCTGCTTCTGTCTCTGTGATTGTCTGGGTATCTCTTCTCCCCCTCATCCGGGGCATCCCCTCCTCGTCGCTTCCCCCCTTTGGCCCGGGTGGAGGGCGGTGAGCGCCGACCGTGCTTCGATTTCATCTTTTCATTGAACTTTCCTCTTCTTTTTTAATGTCTTCTTTTCCTATCTCTCTCTCCCTTTCGTCACGTTTTCCTCCAAACAGATTTCTTTTTCATCAGAGATTCTACCACTCCCGTTTGTTGGTTTTATTTTGTCTTTTTTTTAGAGTTATGGCTGCAACCCCAGTTTCTCCTTCCTTTCTCTCTATTTTCCTTCTCTGCCAGAGCCGCTCTCTCTCATCCCGGTCTCACCTCGTCACGCAGCCGGTGTTTCTCCACCTTTTTCCAGAGACTCTGAAACACAGAGGGAGGGAATGGAGAGTGGGAATTAGTCGTGTGGCAAATGCACTGCAACCAGTCCACTAGCTAGCTAACTACTAGCTAACTGCTACCTAACTGTTTGGCTTTAAGGGGAGATAATTAGAGCCCAACCGGTATCGGATTTGTAAGACCGATAAAGACCTTTAATTGTCATTTATCGGCCATAATAAATAACAATACCAACTTATCTGCAATTAGCTCATATCGTCCGATAATATCGGCACGCTGATTTACTGATCAGGCTCTAGAGATAATTTAAAGCTAATTGAGAATGACAAAGCCAAATTACTGAAAACACGAGTCATTTAAAAGCAGTTTCAGGTGTGTGCAACACTTTAGAAAGAAGACCTCATAATCACAAGCGTTTATACATCACTAATTTATTGGTGTTGTAAATGTTTTGTGGAGATATCTGATTTATTCCCTGTGAACGGATGTGCCATAGTGTTCCAGTAGTCATGTATGACTCATTTACAGATTTATTACAAATGAATTCAGTATGTAAAAGGGTCTACTCAAATGAAACAGGGCTGCGACCATACCAGATACGTATTTAGAGCAGGAGGGCATCACACTGTGGGGTAAACAATGTAGACTCACATAATAGTATGGAAACAGTGAGGAGCACTTTACAAGTGCTTGCCCAGACAAGCCTTTTTGCGCACGCACACACGCACACACGCACACACACACACACACACTACGGTTTCTTGGCTGGGGCAGTAGAGGCGGGGGAATTCCTTGTTCGCTCTTATTCTGAAACTCACCCGCCCTCTCTCTCTCTCTCTCTCTCTCTCTCTCTCTCTCTCTCTCTCTCTCTCTCTCTCTCGTTTTTCTCTCACACAGTAAATCAGGCTCCTTTTCTCTCTTGCCCACACTGTCTCTTTTGCTCTCTCTCTCTCTCTCTCTCTCTCTCTCTCTCTCTCTCATTTTCCTCCCTCTTGGTCTACGTATTTCTGTCTGTATGCAACCCCCCCATCTCGCTCTCTCTCACTGTGGCGACCTTTATCTATGTATTTCATAGCAAAGTCAATCCGCCCCTACAATCTCCACTTCCTGTAGGGGACCATTACCTAACGTCCCATCAGTTTATGCCTTTCTGTCTCTCTCTCTCTTACAAGTTCATTCTTATATTTATTCTAGTTCTCTCTTCAGTATTGATTTCTATCTATTCTCTCTCTTTCACCTCCTTCCAGTTTGTATCCTTCCCTCTTCCTCTTCTCATTCCCACGCTGCAGTCATTCAGAATACATGGCTTGTTCAGAATAACTGTTATTACACACCAGACCCACTCAGAACATGTCCTAGTCCACGTCCGAGTCCACCACAGTCCTAACATCACTGAGCAGGGAGGGACACGTCTCATTTTGCTGACTTGTGCACTGTTTTGATTTTACTGGTCTCTGTCTGCTAGCTTCCCCCATCCATCTGTACACCGTGGTCTTCTTCGGTTGTGGTCTACCGTACCTTATCCAGCATGGATCTTGTCCAACATTCGTCAACAACTTCATACGTTTTATGTTTTATACAAATAATCAGCGCTGACCTGCCCTTTCAGGGTCACAGGGCTTGTTTTTCTGAGCTATTCCCCAGCAATGTTGTCCACATGTGTATATATCATCCTCTGTGTCAGATTATTTTCTGCGACTGTGTGACGGACTATTCACTTAGCTGTGTCTCTCCCGCTAGCCTCCCCGCCTGTGTAGTTTTGTGTATCTGTCTCCTTATCATCCAGTCCATCTCTTACTGAAAGGCCCGTCTAGCGTTACGTGTTGGTATATGTGTCCCTCGCCACATTTCTCTCTGTCCTCCCACCAGGCTTTCTATCTGTCGGCCCGCATTCACTTGGCTGTCTTACTCTGTCTGTCTGTCTGTCTGTCTGTCTGTCTGTCCGTCCGTCCGTCCGTCCGTCCGTCCGTCCGTCCGTCCGTCCGTCCGTCCATCTAAAAGAAGCCAGTGTTCATTCAGTGTAATTCCTTTTAGTATCAACCAAATCATGTTGACTACAGAAGAAATCCATTTCCAGAGATGAGAAGCCTCTGTCTCAAGGCCTCACACACACACACACACACACACACACACACACACACACACACACACACACACACACACACCCACACAGGGCACGCATTTATCTACATGGCGATAGCTGAGTGTGTGTGCAGGCTTAGAAGCTATCAAGCCATCGTTGTGTGTTATATGTAAATTCCTATTTAGGACAGACAGCGGTGGAACAGCGGCCATAAATGAGCTGGCAGTCTGCCTTACTTGGTCACGACAGAAGCATGCTACATGTGTTTACTCAGCACTGCCCTGTGTACAACAGCTGCTGTCACACTCATGAACCTAATGATAACAGCAGGAAGATAACTGACGCAGCAACGTCCAGTCCCGTCCATGAAATGTGGACCATGTAAGCTCACATGGAAAGTGTAGTAGATCTGCTGTTTTACACTACACTGTTAGCCTGCTCCTACCTCTTCATACACCTGCTCCACCTGCACCAGGCCAGTAACATGTACATCATACTAACTGCATGTCTTCAGGTAGTAGTACTGGCAGCAGCACGAGTAACACTTCAGACCTCTTTGCACCTCTGTTTTTCACTTACAACCCCAACATCTCCACCACCCTGACACCCGGATCCTACGCAACCCCACCTTCTGCTGTTCGTCGTGCGTGTACTTTGAGCAGTGACAATAAAGTTGAATAAATAAGATAAATATCCATTTTGGAATATCAGCGTGAGGATGAACCTTCTGGTTATCGTCAGACAAGGCAAGCAGAGTGCAAACACCAAGTGTCACCAGGAAGGCAGTGGAGATGTAGGCCGGCAGCACACCACCGTACATGTGAGTATCGGGGCAGCTCACAGCACAGAAACTACATGGGCTCGACCCAGAGACGGTACACACCCAGCGAAACTATGAGCCAAGTTGTGGGCAAATTCCACCAGCTTTTTTAGGAGAAGGCCTGGAAAATAAAACAATGTAGGCAGCAGACGTTCGAGGCGTCGGTGCCAGGCGAGAGGCCCAAATAGCGAGTTGCAAAGTGCGGGAGGAATGTCGTCAGCCCTGGTTTAGCTGAATAGTACCGTATATGTGTCAAAGCCTCGTAGTACAGCGGCGGCGGCGGCAGCGGCGGCGGCAGCAGCGATTACTATCAGCTTACTACACACGGCCACGGCCACGGCCACGGCCACGGAGCAGGCCTGCTGTGCAGTGACGCAGGCCTAAAGTACACACCAGGCCGCGGCAAGCCTCTCCTCACGCTCATAGCGAGCGGCCACTTTCTCCCACACAACGACGCGTCGTACTGGGCCACATTATGGTGGTCCACATTATGTCCCACACAACGACGCGTCGTAGTGGTCCACATTACAGCGCTATTCTTTACTGAGCCCGGGGCGTAAAGAGGGTGAGAGCAACCCGACAACAGCTTACCTCGTCGGTCGGCAGCGAGCAGTCCGCGGCAAACTAACTAGTTTCCCCAACTAAGAGAGAAGCCAAACCGCGACGACAGCGGGGAAAGTAGAAGGCGGAAGCCAGCCGGCAAGCTGATGTGTCGGCGGTTAATCCCCGCTGGCCGGCCGCCGCGTGAACGACACGTTAGCGCGGCGGTGGAAAAGTACGAGTAGGTGAGAACAAAGTGGCGGCGGCGGCGGCGGCAGAAGGCCCGCAGAAAGCCCCCGAACCAGGACGGGATTCAGCGGAGCGGCCACGGTGATTGGCGGGAGGAAAGAGGAGGAAAACACACCAGCGCCGTCAAAGGGGGCGAAAGGAGACGTCTTTCCTTTAAATCGAAAGTGTCCAGGAGCAGAAACAACAGTTGTTTTTCTTTCTGGGAGTCCAGCGGCACTTATGGCGTTGGACTTCTTTCTAGTGGGAAAGTTTCCGGCTCACTCTACCCACCCGCACCGCTCCACCCGCACCATCCACCCGCACCGCTCCCCTTTTCGCTGACACCCAGTCCGGCCCCCGCTCCTCCCGCAGACGACCCGAGCAGCGGAAAGACCTCGAGACCGTTTAGACCACGTAAACACGCCGCCGCAGCAGCAGCAGCAGCAGCCGCCCGGCGGCGGCGGCGGCTGCGGCGGTGTGCTGCTGCTGCTGCTGCTGCTGCAGTGCTGCAGGACGCCGCTTAGCAAGGCAGCAGCCGCCCGCCGCCGCCGCGTCCTCGCTCGCCTGCTCACCCGAGTGGGAAGCCCGGCCTCAGCGCTCCGCCTCAGCGCTCCGCCTCGTCCGCCGGGGAGCAGCAACACGGTCCACCGGTCGTCCTCGGCGGCTGCCAAACAACGGCGGCTCGTGTTTCTTCTCTGGCAGGGCAACTTAGCGGGGTGAAAACTACTGCCCTGCACATTGCTACACTACAGTCGCAAAATGGTGAATGAAGCCCCAAGCCTTGACAACTAGCCGGCGCGGCCAATCGCGGAGCACCAGCAGGTACAGTAGCCAATGGGATCGCCCGCAGCGACATGAGGGGCGGAGCTACGTGCTGAAGTACAATTTATCGACGGGCAGTTTCGACGAATGGCGGTGTGGGAAAACACAGAACAGCTGTTGGGGACCGAGGCTGAGGCGGCCAATTGGGTTTCAGGGTCTGTCTGAGACTACATGAGATCTCTCGTCCTGTCCATCTCCTTCCTTCACTCGTCTACAGACACGGAAACGCCGACACGGATATCACCCGCAGACAGACAGGCAGACAGGCAGACAGACAGGCAGGCAGGCAGACAGGCAGACAGACAGGCAGGCAGACAGACAGACAGACAGGCAGACAGACAGACAGACAGACATGCAGACAGACAGACAGGCAGACAGACAGGCAGGCAGACAGACAGGGAGGCAGACAGACAGACAGGCAGACAGACAGACAGACATGCAGACAGACAGACAGGCAGACAGACAGGCAGGCAGACAGACAGGGAGGCAGACAGACAGACAGGGAGGCAGACAGGCAGACAGACAGGGAGGCAGACAGGGAGGCAGACAGGCAGACAGACAGACAGACAGACAGACAGGCAGACATGCAGAGAAACGCAGACACCGTTCCACTTG
>NC_079228.1:42253057-42294638 GCF_029633865.1 Lampris incognitus | reverse complement strand
CAAGCCAAATACAACCTAGCCAAATACAACAACCTAGCCAGATACAACCTAGCCAAATACAACAACCAAGCCAAATACAACAACCTAGCCAAATACAACAACCAAGCCAAATACAACAACCTAGCCAAATACAACAACCAAGCCAAATACAACAACCAAGCCAAATACAACAACCTAGCCAAATACAACAACCTAGCCAAATACAACAACCAAGCCAAATACAACAACCTAGCCAAATACAACAACCAAGCCAAATACAACAACCAAGCCACTGCACAATGACAAAGGTGGCTCGCTGGAGCGCGCGTGTGCATGTATGTGTGCAGAGGTAGTCCTCTGGCGCATAAACCAAACCCTAAAATAAACTAAAGGGGCTCTGTGTCTGATGAAGAAACTGCAGTCACAGCTGAACGCTCACCCGTGTGCTGCGTTCAACACAGCTTGGAAGTGGGAAATGTCCAACTTCCGGCGACACGCATTCACCCTCTTTTCTCTGCAAAACAAAACAAAACAAAAAACGTGGATGAAGGTCAGATGTCTTATTTCATCTCCAGTATTTTTTTAGCTAGCTAGCTAGCTAAACTGGCTGATTGTTATCATAGCTTTTAAGTTTCACATATTGCGAAAATGAACGCAAAACATTAAATGATACTAACAGATATCACTTAAGTGCACACCTAAATATATATTATAATGTAAATAAATACGTTTCCTTTCTTACCATGAACTACAAATACCGCCATTTTCTGTTCTACTTCTTCCTGCTGTGACGTCATAGGTGCTGATATTTCCGAGCTGTATTAATTCTGAGTTCGACAGCCGTTCAGTTCGCCTTTTCACGAGTTGCGCCTTGTTTTCTGCTGCTTCCAGGCTGTCTTGGACGCAGCAACAGGATGAGAAGGAACAGATCTCAAAGGCAACGATTGAAAATGGTGAAATTTGGAGGGAGGGAAGACGAGAGTCTAGCTGGACCACATTTAGTGGGAATGTAGGTCCCATTATGTGGATTTTGTAAGATCTTTGTTTAACCGGCCTTATTGTTGTATTTGAAGACGTGGACGTCATCCTTTGACGAGGAGAACGATGACTTGATGAAGAACCAAAGGCTTTAAAACTCTTTATCTCTCATGGGCTCTTTGTTGGGGAAATGTAGGCTGTTTACTGGGAGGTGTGTGCTTTTTCTGGAGAGAAAAAAACGTAACATTTGTATTTTAGGGACTTGTCTCCCGCCCTGTTAATTTATTGATTTAATTTATGTATTTATTGGGACCCTATTTAATGTTTTTGGGATCTTTGTAATAGTTTTTGTGGGGCAGGGGTTCGTTATAAGGCCTGTAATTGCTTAGACAGGTGGTCTTGATGTCAAGACAAGAACAGGAGATGCCAAACAAACTTTCCAAAGCAAAACGAAACCTGAAAGACTGTTTTAATGTGACACGAGAGACTAAAAAGCAGGGGAACTGTGATGGAGGAGAAAGGTTTCATTCCAAAACGTAGTATTTTCATTACCGGGGAAATTAGTAATCTAATCGTCATAGCTTCCTACAAACTACGATCTTGGCTTTATTCGTTAGTGTGCCCAAAACTCTAATATCACAAACTCTTAAGTGTCGGAGTGTGTCTCACCTTTAAGAGTTGGTGGTTCTTGTTGGATAAAGTTTGAGAGTTTGTTTCGGCATACCGGGCATGCCACATGGGTGGGGGTAGTAGCCACATCAGGAAAAGTAAGATATGCAAGAAGTGTGGAAACTGCTGGAAAGTAGAGACGGGTAATTTCTCTCAATGACTGCACGAACGCGTGTGTCATTTATTCTTCCGTACAAAACCACCATCCTCGACAACATGGTGCTGCGCCAACCCACCCAGTCCTGGCGCCGCCCCCTCAACCCGGAAACCCTTTCTTTAAGGGCCTGTGTCTACCAGTTATGGTGAACCGTGCCCATATAGTCCGCTACAGAAGTTAAGTTCCCAGTCACTGAAAAGGATACCATACCAGCGAAATACTCCATATTGACCAGCTAAACTTCACGGCCTTTAATGAGTACGCACTCATTACAGTGCGTTTCAAGAAGTGGGATTATGAGGAGCTGTCAGTATTGTCATTATTGCGTATATACGAACATTGGTATGTGATTACTCTTAATGTGCCTGTGGCCCCGTGATGGCCTGGCGGCCTGTCCAGGGTGTCTCCCCGCCTGCCGCCCAATGACTGCCGGGATAGGCTCCAGCCTCCATGGATGGATGGATGGATGGATGGATGGATGGATGGATGGATGGATGGATTACTCTTAATGCATATTCCCTGTGTGTGCACCAGGAAACGATATGAAGTCACCGCCCTTTATCTGCCAGAGGGTGTCCATCACTGCAGCGTTTGACTTTCGGTGTTAGACATGGATGGACTACTGAATGGGCCTACCGGGCCCAAGGGCTCAGGGGCCCCCCTGACACAGCCTGTGTGTGAAGTCCCTGTCATTAACTTTACATGTCTTCTCACATAGTCCCAGGGCTTAGTCATTCATGTCCGAGACAGAGCCCCAAAGCTCCTGCTGAAAGCTGAGGGGACGGCCTAGTCAACAGCTCATACGCCGTTGGCGTATGAACTGTATGTGTGCTGTAAATCCGGGTGGGGTACAGGTTCACTTAGTTGGTGTGCTGTCAGTGTATCTACCCTGCGGGGGGGGGGGGGTATGCATCCGTGCCCAGCGGCCAATTGTCTGATAATACGCCTATGGTGTTGGTTCAAAGTAAGCTAATAACACCCTTCATTTTAGTTCTCATGGCAGCCGAAACGGGACTGGTGCACATCACAACGTGGTCATCAGCATACACGTCAGCTGGACTTCTTCGCCATGCTGGCTGTCGTCTGGGATCCGCCACTTCCCCCGGAGAGGTCTCGACTATCAAGACCTTCCCCGCTTTAGCAAACCAGACGACGGCATCTGAACAACCACGTCAGCGATCACAGTCTTCACATATCGGGG
Organism: Lampris incognitus; assembly: GCF_029633865.1. Classification (NCBI taxonomy): domain Eukaryota; kingdom Metazoa; phylum Chordata; class Actinopteri; order Lampriformes; family Lampridae; genus Lampris; species Lampris incognitus. Next base: position 42,291,654 of record NC_079228.1, on the reverse strand, counting down.
TAAGACGGACATATAGATTTGTGTGAAAAGCCCCCGCCCAGCCGGCGCCAGATTACATCAACATGAATCACTCCGGCAGTTTGACTCCAGGTCGTCCCCGTGGACTTCCTGTGAGCAAAACCTTCAGACACTTCATCTTCATCATGGTGTACTCATCCTCATCTTCTTGAGGTTTCAGCCCCGGTCCGACTGTGAATGAAACCCTCCATCACTGTGGGGGGTCTCCTCCGTTTCTGTTGCCTTCCTCGCTCTCTCCAGGTTCCTGGTGTACCCGTACCTCTTCTCCTCTGATGGCGAACCAAATAGATGTCCAAGCTTTAGTGATGATGATGATGATGATGACGATGATGATGATGACAGAAAGACGCGACTCGTCTGACCTCAGGGCCGTCGGCCTTTGGAGCGAAAGGAAAACGGGTTTTTTCTTCTCCCAGATTTTGTGGACAGTTGATATGGCTTGAACCTCTGAATCCCTCCTGCCCCTCTTCACCCTGCTGGTCCTTCTCCGGCGGTGCCTGGGGCGCTTGTGAGGGGTGCTGTGGGGGGGCAGATGTTTAGGGGGGAGGGGTGTGTGTACGTGGAATATTGCTGTTGTATGGTTAAAAAACCCTCCTAACTCCAACTTAGGTCTTTTCTAAACTTTGAATTTCTGTGTTGAGTGTGTTTTGTGACCCTTGGGCTCTCGGCGCTTGTTTAAAAATCATTGTACCACTTTACTGAAAAAAAAGAAAGAAAAAACTCCAACAAGAGGGTCGGGGGGGGGGTGCCCCGGGGGGGTGTCCCGGGGGGGGGGTGCCCCTTTCTGTCGTTCTTGAAAAGTTTAATATTTTGGAGATGCGTGATTTTCTCCCACCAACAGTGTAGTTCTGTACGTGTGCCTGTGTAGGGCCTGGCTGTGGTGGACGGATACCAAAGTTAAAACTACCACGGTGAGAAACTACACCTTCAGACACCACCTCTCACACACACACACACACACACACACACACACACACACACCGTTACTCCACGTGTATATAGGCGTTCAGGACTCTTGCTCGAGACTGTAGTGGCTACAGAGAGGAATATGGCGCCTGTCCTTAATTGGACTGTCAATTAAGAGAGCACCTGATATGAGGCGACCACCCTCCCCCAGCGGGCGGTGGCGGTAGCGCCTGATATGAGGCGACCACCCTCCCTCATCGGGCGGTGGCGGTAGCGCCTGATATGGGGCGACCACCCTCCCCCAGCGGGCGGTGGCGGTAGCGCCTGATATGGGGCGACCACCCTCCCCCAGCGGGCGGTGGCGGTAGCGCCTGATATGAGGCGACCACCCTCCCCAGCGGGCGGTGGCGGTAGCGCCTGATATGGGGCGACCACCCTCCCCCATCGGGCGGTGGCGGTAGCGCCTGATATGAGGCGACCACCCTCCCCCAGCGGGCGGTGGCGGTAGCGCCTGATATGAGGCGACCACCCTCCCCCACCGGGCGGTGGCGGTAGCGCCTGATATGAGGCGACCACCCTCCCCCAGGGGGCGGTGGCGGTAGCGCCTGATATGGGGCGACCACCCCCCCCAGCGGGCGGTGGCGGTAGCGCCTGATATGGGGCGACCACCCCCCCAGCGGGCGGTGGCGGTAGCGCCTGATATGAGGTGACCACCCTCCCCCAGCGGGCGGTGGCGGTAGCGCCTGATATGAGGTGACCACCCTCCCCCAGCGGGCGGTGGCGGTAGCGCCTGATATGAGGTGACCACCCTCCCCCAGCGGGCGGTGGCGGTAGCGCCTGATATGGGGCGACCACCCTCCCCCAGCGGGCGGTGGCGGTAGCGCCTGATATGAGGCGACCACCCTCCCCCAGCGGGCGGTGGCGGTAGCGCCTGATATGAGGCGACCACCCTCCCCCAGCGGGCGGTGGCGGTAGCGCCTGATATGGGGCGACCACCCTCCCCCAGCGGGCGGTGGCGGTAGCGCCTGATATGGGGCGACCACCCTCCCCCAGCGGGCGGTGGCGGTAGCGCCTGATATGAGGCGACCACCCTCCCCCAGCGGGCGGTGGCGGTAGCGCCTGATATGAGGCGACCACCCTCCCCCAGCGGGCGGTGGCGGTAGTGTGCTGTAGTACTCTGTAGTACTCTGTAGTACTCTGTAGTACCTGATGTGGCTGTGAATGTTTACTTCTACTCGGTGCTTACCGCTGAGATCCTGGGCTTTGTTTTGAGAGTCGGGCCGAAACACAAGAGATCCTTTTAGGTCTTGAGAACACAAAGCGAGCGGAGGCTTGTGTGCAGCGCCGCCTCTGGCCACCGTCTTCACAGCGGCAGGGAGGAAAGGGAGCAGCAGAAAAGACTTGGTAGCTGTGCGCCCTACATCACGCCTCTTGTGTATCGGGGGGAAGGCAAAACGTTTCATTTCTATTTTTTCTACGCTGCAGCTGAAACCCAAAGGAGGATATAAGGAGGACAGGAAGTAGAGACCCCCTGGCAGGGGGAGAAGACCTCAATAGTGAAAACCAAAGAGCGCCACTGTGTTTCTCCTCCCACACTTGTGTGTGTGGGACTCCCCCCCCGGAGCCCTTGTGAGGGTTACCAGGGGCCTCCCACAGCTGTCTCTGTAAGAAGGCATCATGCTCATAATTAATCCACATCAAGATGTACAAAGTCGTTGCTCTGTAAGCTTTCGTATCTGTTCTGGGATGTGCTCACCTGTCCGAGCCCGGTACCGTACGGTACCGGGTGCTGTCTCGTGACCTGCAGGCGCCCTCTGTCTCTGGGTGGATGATACGACCTGGTTCTGGTCTGTTTCCATTGTTTGGGTTCAAAACTCTTCACTGTCCCTTACTCATCGCTATTTGTGTGGCTGTTGTTTTGGGGTCGGGGGGGGGAGGGGGGAGGGGGGAGGGAGGGGGAGGGGGGGACAAACCAGTATGTGTTAGGAATAAAGTGAGAATTTAGACCAAACTGCTGCCTGCCACGTCTCTTTATTACTCACAAGGACACACAACACAGCTCTCTTCACAAGCTGTGCGTGTTGTGTTGTGTGAGAGTTGTACATTTGGAGAGCTTGTGTTGTCAATGTGTTGTCAATGTGTGCGCACACCAACACACACCTGAAACAAGCCTAAGCAATGATCGTGTGATTTTGCTTTACACAACATGTGACCCTTGTCTTGCCTTTGTAATTGGAAACCGGTCTGTGTTGACTGCACATTTCCAGTTGTGTTACTGACATTACGTCAGTCAATCAATCAATCAATCAGATTTCATTTGTGTGGCACTTTTCATACAAGCAAATGTAACACAAAGTGTTTCACACAAGAAAACAGTAAAATCAATAAACTCCCCCCCACAACAAATAATAAATAAATAAAAATACAGACAACTTCAAAACCGAGTTAGTAAAGTAAATAAAAGTGCCATAAACACTGATTAATTAAAAGTAACAAAGGAGCAGAATGTATAAAACACACACACACACACACACACACACACACACACACACACACACACACACACACACACTATGAGTTCAGCTGCAGGCTGTCTTCAAAAGTAAGGTTTTTAACCTGCTTTTAAATGTGTCCAGTGTGGAGGCCTCTCTCAGGTCCTCAGGCAGGGCCTCCCATCTGCTTGGGGCGTAAATAGGAAATGCAATGTGTCCAGGGTGGAGGCCTCTCTCAGGTCCTCAGGCAGGGCCTCCCGTCTGCTTGGGGCGTAAATAGGGAATGCAATGTGTCCAGTGTGGAGGCCTCTCTCAGGTCCTCAGGCAGGGCCTCCCGTCTGCTTGGGGCGTAAATAGGGAATGCAATGTGTCCAGTGTGGAGGCCTCTCTCAGGTCCTCAGGCAGGGCCTCCCGTCTGCTTGGGGCATAAATAGGGAATGCAATGTGTCCAGGGTGGAGGCCTCTCTCAGGTCCTCAGGCAGGGCCTCCCGTCTGCTTGGGGCGTAAATAGGGAATGCAATGTGTCCAGTGTGGAGGCCTCTCTCAGGTCCTCAGGCAGGGCCTCCCATCTGCTTGGGGCGTAAATAGGGAATGCAATGTGTCCAGTGTGGAGGCCTCTCTCAGGTCCTCAGGCAGGGCCTCCCATCTGCTTGGGGCATAAATAGGGAATGCAATGTGTCCAGGGTGGAGGCCTCTCTCAGGTCCTCAGGCAGGGCCTCCCATCTGCTTGGGGCGTAAATAGGGAATGCAATGTGTCCAGTGTGGAGGCCTCTCTCAGGTCCTCAGGCAGGGCCTCCCGTCTGCTTGGGGCGTAAATAGGGAATGCAATGTGTCCAGGGTGGAGGCCTCTCTCAGGTCCTCAGGCAGGGCCTCCCATCTGCTTGGGGCATAAATAGGGAATGCAATGTGTCCAGTGTGGAGGCCTCTCTCAGGTCCTCAGGCAGGGCCTCCCATCTGCCTGGGGCGTAAATAGGGAATGCAGCTTCCCCTGCGTTAGACCTGCACGCGGGATGGTTAAGGGACCACTGCCATTGGACCTGGGAGTTGTTGCTGGTTTGTAAGGCATTAACGGGTCTTTTATGTCGTATGGTGTTTACGTCACCAGCAAAACAGGAGCTACCTAGCTCTTCTGAAGCACGTGTTAAGCTCCCCGGCAACCAAGGAAAACAAGCGGACACATCAGAACCACTTAAAACGTCCATCTACAGGTTGATCCGAGCAGCTCAAAGGTGACGGAGAACGTCTTACTTAAATCTGTCGATGGAGTCTCTGTGAAATGCTGCCTCGTATGAACCCACATGGACGATACCAAATGACAGAATACGAGGAGGAGTATAAACGGGAGAAGAGTGGGAACAGTCAAGTCAGTTTTACAAATAGTGATAGAGAATACAGAACAAATAGAGTTTGCCAATTTTCTTCCTGTAAAAGTCAAGTCAAGTCAATTTTATTTGTGTAGCCCAATATCACAAATTACAGACATGCCTCAGGGGGCTTTACAGCAACACAACATGCTGTCCTTAGACCCTCACACCGGTTAAGGGACAACTCCCGAAAAACCTTTCACAGGGAGAAAAGACAGGAAGAACCCTCAGGGAGAGCACCAGAGGAGGAGCTCTCCCAAGACCCACAACGTGGCGTGATGTTGTGTTTACGCAATTTACACAACACAACACTGAAAGAGGATAAACAGAACTATAATGGACTTATAAAATATATGAAGAATATGATGCGCAGGATGCCAAGCAGTGTCCAGACGCCACCGGAACAGACCAGGACCCGAGCCACGCCACCACCATCACCATGTAAAACAATTATATGGATTAATAGAAAGATTACAATGTTAATTAAAAAGACAAAATCTGTCATGTTTTAACAGCATATATTTCTAGATGTACTCACAAACATATTTGGAGGGGTCGGGAGTGTGGTACAATGAGGGTCTAGTCGCACTCCCGATAGCGCCACAATTTTATTTTTTAAAACATCCATAAAAAAGTCCAAACCCAACCAGCTCACAATTTAATCACTCATTTTATAGGCCCGAGTGATCGACTTTCAATGATGGTGAAACCTAACACAGCAAAGACTGTGGTGACAGAAGGAGGCCCAGCGGAAGCGCCGAGCTCGCCTAGCAAAGACTCCCGAGATGAGAGCAGCATCCCGGCCGACAAGGTACTTACCGCCCCCCAGACACTTAGCGAAGACATCACCCAAAGCAAGACAGACATCTGTGCCATGATCCAGGCTGGGAAACTTACAGCTGGCCTGAAAAATGAAATCTCCATTATGAAGCGGGACACACAGACCGCGATGGCGACGATCAAAGCTGGAAGGCTAGTAGTGGTCCCCAAACTATGGCCCGCCCCCACATTCTGGATGACCCCTGAAGCACTGTGTGTGATATATTGTATCCAACCCTCTGGTTTATTTACTTTGACTTTCCACCCTGAGGTGCATTTCGCTTGAAAGTCCACCTTTTCCTCTAATGGCTACCGTACTGTAATGTGCAGGGATAAATAGAGTCGCTAGCCCTTGGGGGCATCAGTTTGTTTGGAAAAGTGCTGGGGACTATGACGGGTTCGACATGCTCACAGCTGTTTTCAGTGGGCCGGCCACATTATGTCGACCGAGGGACGTCCACGGCCTTTAAGAGCAACACCTTTAATGTGTTACGATGCGGTCACGTCAACCTGCTTAGCCTAAATGGATGGCATAGCCTACACAATGGTGCATCATTCATTCTAGTGTTTTGCAAGTCGCTTTCATGTAAAACAATAAAAAGTTTATGGAATCCACATAACCCACATGTTTAAGTCTGTCAAGCACACCAGCATGTTTCCCAAACTTATCAAACAACAAAGCAACGTTTTGTTGTTTGATAAGTTATCCAAACGCCAAGACGTCAAGAATTACAGGCAAACGCTTAGTTAATAGTTAAATGACAATTCCCTGGCGAGGTCCTTCGTTTTAGCAGGTCTCTCGTGTTAGCTAACGTTAGCTGTGTCATCCTAGCTTAGCTAAGCTAGCTGCTTTTGCGTTGACCAACGCGTTAACCTCAAACAGTTCAATGGGCCACTTCTCAATGACTGAACTGAAGCATACAATTCACTTCAACAATTTTCAACACTTCAATTTCATTAAGTTAATCGTAAGGAATTGTCCTTATCTGACTGTGAGCACCAACGTTTGTGGAGTGGCCGCAGAGATTCAACGCTATTGTAGCGAAGAGCCTACCCCGTTAGAATTGTGCCCTCCTGTTTTACCCATCAGGCACTGCGTTCAGATTGTTAGTTGTGTTTGTTAAGTGTTATTATTTGATGGCGCCCTTACTCATTGTATTACGGTCCATTCGGATGCGACGTCGCCACGTTCTCAGTGTGCGTCAGAGTGTGTTGTAAGAGTGGGTAGTAGAGAGCTAACACCTGCTGCGTTTGCCTAAATAAATATGCCTAACGTTAACGGCTAAAGAGAAAACCGAGTCAAGCTTTGCTTATCCTCCCTACGCAAGAAGAAGATTGCGCACCCCAGCTCAACAGCTTATGGGCCCAGGCAGAGGTGGACACAAGCTAGCATTCCGGAAGAGGTTTAACGCCAAGCATTACACGGAAGTTCTCCAGGCTATGTGGACCAGCTGGGAGATAAGTGGGGATTTATATTACAGAGTTTCTTAGTCTGTGTTTATATTCTCGGAAGACGTTTTACGTATTATGTGTTAGTTAATGAAGCTAACAAGCTAGCTTAGCAAAGAAAAAGTATAGCAAGCTAGTAGGCCACGGTAAAATTAGCGCGTTAGCAAAATGGCAAGCAGAGCAACAGGAGTCTTGGCACCGCAGCTTTTGTTGGACGGATCCGAAGGTAAGTATGACCTTTGGAAACAAGATTCCTAGGCTGCTTACATGCTCTGAAGCTAAAAGAGACTATTCTACCCGAGCCCACCGGCTCTAGCGAAGAAGAGTTAGCTGAAGACAGGAGGAAGAATGCTGACTGCTATGCTGAGCTAATAAGACTGATAGATGATAAAAGCCTATCGCTGATAAGACATGAAGCCGCTGATGATGGCAGGAAGGCTCTGAGAATACTGGAAGAACATTATGGCGGGAAAAGCAAGCCGCCGATAATACATTTATACACGTCGTTGACCAAGCTACGCATGGCGGACCACGAGAGTGTTACGGACTACATAATAAGGGTGGAGAACCTCATTCCGGCTCTGAGAGATGCAGGCGAGACCATGAGTGATGGACTGATCGTAGCCATGATCCTAGGCGGGCTACCAGACTCCTTTAAGCCTCTAGCCGTCCACATAAAGCAAAACGAAGATAACGTTACGTTCGCAGACTTTAACAGAAGACTACGGGTCTATGAAGAGGCGGAGAAAATGAACACGGCAAGATCTACGGATAATGTGATGAAGACATGTGCAAGACAAGCCGAGGCCCCACCAGGACGCACGCTAGCAACAGAAAAGATGAAGATGCCAACGTGACGTGTTACAAATGTGGAATAAAAGGGCACAAGGCAAGAAATTTTTTTCGAAAAGTGTGGTGTAGTTACTGCAAAAATAATACACACCAGGAATCCCTGTGCAAGAAAAAGGGGGAACAAGATGGTGTCAGAAAAGTCATGGAGGAGCAAAATAGCGACCAAGACCATCTCTTCAAGGCCAAGCACACAAAGAACGAGAGACCACCAGACAATGTGAAGATGAAAGGCATCATGGTGGATGCAGGAGCAACATCCCACATCGTGAACCACATCGGAAAGTTTAAAAGCTTCGACAACTCATTCCAGCCTGACACCCATTCAGTGGAGTTAGCCAATGGCACCAAGTGCAGTGGAATAGCACAACGAAGAGGAATGGTGATGATATGTCTACTAGACAGCTCCGGACGACAGCACAGAGCACAGCTACGGGATACACTGTACATGCCTTCATACCCATATGACATCTTTTCGGTGGCAAGAGCAACAAAAGGAGGGGCGACAGTCACTTTCAAGAAAGGGGACAGTTGCATGGTCACCAAGGACGGCAGCAGGTTTGACATCCGCGAGAGTGGAAATTTGTATAACTTGCCAACTGTTGAGGAGTGTTGACCAATGTAAAGGGTGTCACGACATGCAAACTTGGCATGAAATCTTGGGTCATTGTAACTATGAAGATGTACAAAAGTTACAAGGTGTAGTGAAAGGCATGGAGATAAAAGGAAGTGCAGTCAGACCAGATCAGTTATGTGAAGTGTGTACACAGGGCAAATTCACCCAGATGAGAAATAGGGAGCCAGACAGAAAGGCTAAGAAACCCTTAGAACTAGTCCACACTGACTTAGCCGGTCCCATGCCAACACCGAGCATAGAAGGGTACAGATATGCACAGTCTTTTACAGGCGACTACTCAGGTACTGTGTTGGTGTATTTTCTAAGGTCCAAGAGTGATACAGTGCAAGCCACAGAACGGTTCTTAGCAGACATAGCACCTTACGGAGGAGTCAAGTGTATCCATTCAGATAACGGTACTGAGTTTACAAGCCGAGACTTCCAGGCACCGTTAACCAAGAATAGGATTAGACACGAGACGTCTGCACCCTATTCACCCCACCAAAATGGCACAGCAGAGAGAGGTTGGCGAACTCTCTATGATATGAGCAGATGCTTACTGATAGAAAGCGAGTTACCAGATAACCTATGGAACTACGCTATGCAGACAACAGCTTATGTGAGGAACAGGTGCTACAGCAGGCGCACAAAGAAAACGCCATACGAGCTGTTCACAGGCAAGAACCCAAGCATATCCAAACTGCAGAAATTTGGATCAATATGTTTTGCTTACAAGCAAGAGAAAGGGAAGCTAGACTCTAGGTGCGGGCAAGGTGTTTTCATTTGCTACGATAAAAACAACCCAACTTATCTAGTGTACTATCCAGACAGAGAGGGTTCAAAAGCACAGGTTGGTGAAGTTCACAACCAAGACAGCCAAAGAAAAGGAAACACAAACACCTGAGTCATACATAGAATATGGTGATAGGAATGTACATCCCAGGGTCAATGACAGCGAAGAAAATGTTGCTGATGAAAATGTGGAAAATGTACCAGGTCAGGGTGTTCAGAGTGGAGTTTCTGGGACTTTACCCGAACAGACTGAATGCACACAGCCAGGCAAAGTCACCGAGACTGTAATCAGAAGGAACCCACCGCGAACCAAAAGGAGACCAGCTTACCTACAGGAATTCGAGACTGAGGATACAGAGGACAAACTGCAAACATGCGTGGACTCTTGTTATAGAGCAGTATGCGACATTCCTCAAACCTACCAGGACACCATAGCATCAACCAAATCAAGGCAGTGGAAAAATGCCATGAACGAGGAGATGCAATCACTGGAGGAGAACGAGACCTTCAGCCTCACCCAGTTGCCACCAGTTAAACAGGCAGTGGGGGGTAGATGGGTCTACACACTCAAGTATGACATTGATGGATCTGATAAGTACAAGGCGAGATTCGTAGCAAAAGGCTACAGTCAGAAACCAGGAACTGACTACGAGGAGACATTCTCACCCACAGCTGATATGACAAGTGTAAGAGTGGTCATGCAGAAGGCAGCGCAGGAGAACCTAGTCTTACACCAGATGGACGTTAAGACAGCCTATTTGCATGCACCAATTGACTGTGAAATCTATATAGAGCAACCAGAAGGTTATGAGAAAAAGTCAGAAACGTGTGAAAAGCTAGTATGCAAGTTGCATAAGTATCTCTATGGTCTATAGCAGTCAGGCAGAAAGTGGAACGCTATATTACATACACTACCGTTCAAAAGTTTGGGATCACCCAAACAATTTTGTGTTTTCCATGAAAAGTCACACTTATTCACCACCATATGTTGTGAAATGAATAGAAAATAGAGTCAAGACATTGACAAGGTTAGAAATAATGATTTGTATTTGAAATAAGATTTTTTTTACATCAAACTTTGCTTTCGTCAAAGAATCCTCCATTTGCAGCAATTACAGCATTGCAGACCTTTGGCATTCTAGCTGTTAATTTGTTGAGGTAATCTGGAGAAATTGCACCCCACGCTTCCAGAAGCAGCTCCCACAAGTTGGATTGGTTGGATGGGCACTTCTTTGAGCAGATTGAGTTTCTGGAGCATCACATTTGTGGGGTCAATTAAACGCTCAAAATGGCCAGAAAAAGAGAACTTTCATCTGAAACTCGACAGTCTATTCTTGTTCTTAGAAATGAAGGCTATTCCATGCGAGAAATTGCTAAGAAATTGAAGATTTCCTACACCGGTGTGTACTACTCCCTTCAGAGGACAGCACAAACAGGCTCTAACCAGAGTAGAAAAAGAAGTGGGAGGCCGCGTTGCACAACTGAGCAAGAAGATAAGTACATTAGAGTCTCTAGTTTGAGAAACAGACGCCTCACAGGTCCCCAACTGGCATCTTCATTAAATAGTACCTGTTAGAGCCTGTTTGTGCTGTCCTCTGAAGGGAGTAGTACACACCGGTGTAGGAAATCTTCAATTTCTTAGCAATTTCTCGCATGGAATAGCCTTCATTTCTAAGAACAAGAATAGACTGTCGAGTTTCAGATGAAAGTTCTCTTTTTCTGGCCATTTTGAGCGTTTAATTGACCCCACAAATGTGATGCTCCAGAAACTCAATCTGCTCAAAGAAGTGCCCATCCAACCAATCCAACTTGTGGGAGCTGCTTCTGGAAGCGTGGGGTGCAATTTCTCCAGATTACCTCAACAAATTAACAGCTAGAATGCCAAAGGTCTGCAATGCTGTAATTGCTGCAAATGGAGGATTCTTTGACGAAAGCAAAGTTTGATGTAAAAAAAATCTTATTTCAAATACAAATCATTATTTCTAACCTTGTCAATGTCTTGACTCTATTTTCTATTCATTTCACAACATATGGTGGTGAATAAGTGTGACTTTTCATGGAAAACACGAAATTGTTTGGGTGATCCCAAACTTTTGAACGGTAGTGTACATGTTTGAGTGAAAATGGTTTTGTACAGAATCCCGCTGATCACTGCGTGTATACAAGAGAAAAACGTAACGACAAGGTAATCTTGATAATATGGGTTGACAATCTGATCATAGCAGCTAGCGACGAGGGTGTACTGAAAAGTGTAAAGGGGATGCTCACCAAAAGGTTCAAAATGAAAGACCTGGGAAAGTTGAAACATTTCTTGGGGATAGATTTTGAGCAAGCAGAAGGTCAAGTTAAAATGTCACAGAAGAGATATGTGAGCAAAATACTGGAGAGATTTGAAATGCAGGGTTGCACGTCCAGAGAGACTCCATGTGAGCCAAAACTTGAGAACTCAGAAAATGCTGAAAAAATGAAAGAGCCAAGAAAGTACAGAGAGGCAGTGGGAAGTTTAATTTTATTGTCCACATGCACTCGACCAGACATAAGATTCGTGTTCTGTAAACTACCTCGGCCCTTTGCTGAACCAACAGAAAAACACTGGAACACTGTAAAACACGTGTTCAGATACCTCAAAGGTACAGCAGAACAGGAGTTATGCTTCAAGAGAAATGACACAGAGATCCTAGGTCTAAGAGTGTACAGTGATGCTGACTGGGCATCAAATGTAACAGACAGACGTAGTACATCAGGCTATTGTGTCAGTCTAAGTGAAGGAAGCTCTTTGATGTCATGAAAGACAAGAAAACAACCGACAGTAGCACTATCTACTTGCGAAGCAGAGTACATGTCCTTAGCATCAGCCATACAGGAGTGTATCTACCTAGAACAGCTACTCAGAGGTATAGACAAATACCAATATGCACAAAGGTGTACGAAGACAACCAAGGTGCTATAGCCCAAGCCAGAAACCCAGTAAACAGGCAGAGGTGCACGCACATTGATATTAAGTACCACTTCATAAGGGAAACTGTAAATAATGGAAAGGTAATCTTGGAATACTGTCCTACTGAGCAAAGGATCGCTGATGTAATGACAAAGCCAGCCACCAAGCTAAAGCTAAAGAGGTTTGCTCAAGACATGTTTGGCACTTAGAAGCGCAAAGAGTGTGTTCTCATTGTCAAGGTAACGAAGAAGCCTTATTTTTGTTGTTTTGTTTTCCAGGTAATCCAATGAGCTAAGAGCGAGTAGGGGTGTTAAGTGTTATTATTTGATGGCGCCCTTACTCATTGTATTACGGCCCATTTGGATGTGACGTCGCCACGTTCTCAGTGTGCGACAGTGTGTGCTGTAAGAGTCGGTAGTAGAGAGCTAAGATCTGCTGTATTTGCCTAAATAAATATGCCTAACGTTAAAGGCTAAAGAGAAAACAGAGTTAAGCGTTGCTTATCCTCCATACGCAAAGAAGAAGATTGCGCACCCCAGCTCAACAATGTTGTTAAATGTTTTGCAAGTGTTTTATGTGGTTGCATTACTATTTAGTGTGGTATAATCGTAGTTATCGTTCTGTTATGTTGTGTAACTTTGGTACTGAAACCACGATTGACATTGTTGCTCAGGTGGATGACTCCCATGTATTGTTTCGCATTTTTTAAGTTTCTGTCTCTGCGTGAGTTCAATAAAGGAGACTGAAAGGTTACCTTTGTGACTACTTCCACGTTCGCCACACTGGTGTCAGAAGTGGGATCGCAGCTAATACCCACAAACCGAAGATAGCAACGTCAAGGAGTAATTTCCACGAGGAGCTCCGCGAGATTGAAGACTTCATTGGGCGTCTCGAAACGGAACTTCCCCGGGAGAAGAACGCCGACGTTCAGAAGAAGATGCCCCGCGGAGGAAGGGCCGACGGAGCCAGCGCTCCCCGTCCTGCGGAGCCCGGCACGGCCGGCCGGCTCCGCGGCACGGAGGCGGCGACTGCCGCCGAGAGGTCGCGGCCCACTCTGACTTTACCCCCGATCGCCAGTCCGACGACCGCCGCCGTCTCATCGCCGACCGCCGGCCGCCGCCCATCCACTACCGGCCGCCGCCATTGCGTCACCGGTCACGGTCACCACTTCGCTGACCAACGCCACTACAACCCCAGCACCCCCTGCTAATGCGATGCTGCCATCACCAAGGATCTTCAAGCTCCCACGGTATGCTGGCATCACGGCCCTGGAGCCATACCTAGCTCAAGTAAAACTGGCAGTAATGTACAACCATTGGAGCACCCAAGACACTGCTGCTCATGTTGCCCTGGTGCTCGAAGGGAATGCGCTGCAGGTATTGCTCGACCCATCAGAACAACAAGATTACGAGACACTGGCCGCTGCTTTAGAACGACGCTTTGATCAACGGGTCTCTACTGACAGCTTGCGAGGCCGACTGATCCGCCGGCGCCGCCAAGAAGGCGAGACCCTGGGAACCTATGCAGCAAACGTGCGCTTCTTTGCACATGTCTGTGAATGTTCTCATTCATCCAGGTCATGGTTATCCAAAGGAGTTGAATCAAGGGCAACTGGACTTGGTATATATCTGTGAAGACGTTTCGCCTCTCATCCAAGAGGCTTCCTCGGTTCGTGCCTTTCGTCTTCACGGATATATACCAAGTCCAGTTGCACTTGATTCAACTCCTTTGGATAACCATGACCTGGATGAATGAGAACATTCACAGACATGTGCAAAGAAGCGCACGTTTGCTGTTTGTGGCTACCCCACTTTTGATCCAGCAGCTCGTAAAGAGTTAGCCCTGAGTGCCTTCATCCAGGGGCTCACCCCAGAAAGGATGAAGCACCTCCGCATCAGGGCACCTATGACCCTCAAGTCTGCGTTGGAAGAGGCAGAGAGGCTGGAGGCTGTGATGGCCCCACACAACCAACCAAGACCCCGAGTGCTAAAGGCTTAAGTCCACGAAGATGAGGGAGACGTCGAAAGAGGCGTCGTCTGCCAGGCTCGTCCATCACCACGTTGAAAGCAACCAGGCCGACGCCAACCACCCTTCAGACCCTGGACGCCTAATGATCCATGCTACCGCTGTGGAGAAGCGGGGCACAGGGCCCGTGACTGCCCTGCCCCTGCACCACGACACCATAGCGCTCCCCAGTCAGAAAACTAGAGTAGATTGGCACCGCGGGGAGACTGCCACCCAGCCAACCGACCATATCCCCCATTGAGAACTCTTCTCAGATCGGCAGAGTGGTCCACACACACGGCCTCTACCTTTGCTGCTCGATTGATGGACACTGCTGTTGGGCCCTTGTGGACACAGGGTCCATTATCTCCATTGTGCATCCAGGGGTGCTGCCAGAGACAGAGTGGAGGCCCACCACCTGTAAAATCAGAACTGTGGCCGGGGACTAACTCTAACCGGCATGCTGGGGAAGCGAGCACTGCAGGTGCAGGCAGGGAAAGCCACAGCCACCCACGAGTTTTGGTTGGCCGAAATCCAATCCAATCCAACCCCTGCATCATCAGGCTGGACTTGCTGACGGGTTCTGGTCGATGTGTCGAGTAATGCCATTCACCTCGGCACAGAGACCCTGGCCCTGGTCCAGAGAGGAAGGTGGGACATATCCACATCCAGCCAACTCCACCTGTCACCATGCCGCCGCCGCACCCACCCCCACTGTCACCACCACTGCCACCCGAGGTGATGACGACACTGCCCAGCCCACCAACAATGACGACGACCCCCATTGAGGCTACCATTCAGACACCCTCACCGGACACTGTTGCTGCCATCCAGGATCTGTATCAGCAGAGCAGTGAAGGGCTGGACCCTCAGCAGAGCCAACAGCTGAGAGACCTGCTCCAACAGTTCACTGAGATTTTCGCTGCACGCGAGGAGGAGTGCACCGAAACCAACCTGGTGCAGCACACAATCGACACTGGCATAACCCCGCCCATTAGACTGCAACCCTACCGGTTAGCGCTTGCCAAGCGTGAAGCTGCAAAGCAGATGATTCTAGAGATGGCTGCGGCCGGGGTGATAGAGCCATCCAACAGCCCTTGGACCGCCCCTGCCATCCTGGTCAAAAAGAAGGCTGACACCTGGAGGTTCCTTGTGGACTTTCGTCGGCTGAACAATGCAACTCGCAAGGACTCCTACCCTTTGCCCCGCATTGACGACGCCCTGGACTACATCGCAGGGTCACAGTGGTTCAGCTCACTTGACCTACGGAGCGGTTATTGGTAGGGGGAGCAGGCACCAGAAGCCAGACCCAAGACGGCCTTCACCATCGGCCAGGGACTCTGGCAGTTTCGTGTGATGCCCTTTGGTCTCTGCAATGCCCCCACCACGTTCAAGAGACTAATGGAGAGGGTGCTGGCTCACCTCCCCCTCAACCGGTGTGTGGTTTAACTTGACGACCTTCTGGTTCATGCCACTGACTTCGAGCTGGCCCTAGAGAACCTCCACCAGGTCTTTCAAGCCATTCGGGGGTCGGGCCTATGCCTGCACCCCAAGAAATGCAACCTCCTTCGACGTGAGACCACGTTTTTGAGCCATGTGGTGGGGGCAGAGGGCGTGGCCACTGATCCTACTAAGGTGGAGGCGTTCAAGAAATGGCCAGTTCCATGAAACATCAGCGAGGTGCGCAGCTTCATGGGGCTCGCCTACAACTACCGACGTTTTGTCCGCAACTTAGCCTCCATCACCAGTCCCCTACACCGTCTAACTGAGAAGGGATGGGAGTTCCACTGGGACGACAATGGTGCAGCCGCCTTTGCCCAGCTCCGCACCGTCCTGATCACTGCACCCATCCTGGCCCTTCCTGATCCTAAGTGCTGCTTCATCGTGGACACAGACGCCAGCACTGTGGGCTGGGGGCCGTCCTGTCTCAGGAGGTTGCTGGGGGAGAGAGAGTGGTGGGCTACTACAGTCATGCCTTGAGCCGCCCCGAACGCAATTACTGCGTTACACGACACGAGCTCCTGGCGGTGGTCGCGGCGTTCAATCATTTTTGCCCCTATCTCTATGGCCAGGCCTTTCTCCTGCGGACGGATCATGCGGCCCTGATCTGGCTGCTCAGCTTTAAGGAGCCCGAAGGCCAGGTGGCTAGGTGGATTGAGGAGCTGCAGAGCTACGATTTCGAGACCTGCACAACAATGCAGATGCCCTCTCCCATCGTCCCTGCGAGGACTGCAGACACTGTGAGTGTCAAGAGGAGCAAGACAGAGCGATATTGCAAGTGTCCACCACGCGGCAGGTTGAGCCAGAGGAGGCGTGGCTGATGGCAATGGACAAGCAGGAGTGGCAAGCAGCGCAGGATAGTGATCCCACCCTGGCCAGGGTGGGACAGTGGGTTGATGCCAAGGCACGCCCCCACTGGCAAGCCGTCTCTGCCATGTTGGTGGAGACCAAGGCCTACTTTTCCCAGTGGGCCACCTTGGCCCAGGATGAGGGACTGTTGTACCGGGTCTGGCAAGCGCCGGGCTGGGGAAGAAGTGTGTGACAGTTACTGGTGCCCAAAGACTGGCACAAACGAGTGCTACGGGTGGTCCACGGCTCAATGGGGGCGGGTCACTATGGGGTGGCCAAGACGCTGAACAAGCTGCGCCAACGGTTCTACTGGGCCGGATGCAGGCACGACACTGAACTTTTTGTGCACTGTTGTGATGCCTGCACCGCCAAGAAAGGACCAACCCAGATGCTCCCATGCCCCTCTACAACAATACCAGGTGGGGGCCCCCATGGAGCGGGTCGGTGTGGATCTCCTTGGCCCATTTCCCATCACAGACAATGGAAACCGCTACGTCCTTGTGGTCATGGACTATTGTACCAAATGGCCTTAGGCGTATGCGGTCCCAGACCAGAGCGCTGCCACTACAGCCGAGCGGCTGGTGTGTGAGATGTTCTGTTGTTTCGGTGCACCCGAAGAAATACACAGCGATCAGGGGCGGAACTTCAAGACACAGGTGTTCGCTGAGGTGTGCCAACGCATGGGGGTGAAGAAGACCAGGACGACGCCCCTCCACCCCCAGAGCAACGGACTGGTGGAGAGGTTCAATCGTACGCTCACAACACAACTTGCTATTGTCACCTCACGGCACCAGCGAGAATGTTGAAGCCTTATTGTTGCTGTCAGTGTGGTAAGAGTTTTATTGATGCTACAGAGGAATAGCACTGTTTACATAATGTTTAACAAGTTATATTTGTTTACTTTAAAAGGTGAAAGAAAAACTGAAAGGGGGAGATGTCATAGTATTACAGTTAATACGGTAATGTGCACGACAGTGACGGAAACTGTGAGATGTGGCTGTACATGAAAGGGGTTTTACGACAGTAGACTATGCGTGAAGGTCATGTTGCATACATGTGAGCTGACCTGTTAGCTGAATAAAGTAAACACTTCACCTGCTCCGTTTGACTGGACACTCCGTGATTTATTACAGCACCCTGTCAGCCTAGGGGGCTAAGGAGCAAATGTGTGAAGAGTACTGTGAAATACTCGAGCAATTTTTCGAAGCACATGGCACAGATGACGGAGATAAGCAGAGAGCTATCCTCATTAGCGTAGTGGGGCCAGCCACGTTCAAGCTCATGAGAACCCTCCTGAGTCCAGAGCAGCCGAGCTCGAAAATGTACGAACAGCTTAAGCTTTTGATGCACAAACACTTCAGCCCGAAGCCGAGTGAAGTCGTTCAGAGATACAAATTTGACTCTCGCTCTCGGCAGCCTACGGAGACCGTCAGCGAACATGTTGCCGAGCTACGGCAATTAGCACATGACTGCACCTGCGGCACGACAGTCGAACAGAGGCTAAGGGCCATGCTTGTGTGCGGGATAAACGACGATCCGATTCGAAGACGCTTGCTTCCTGAAACAGATCTGACGTTCGAGAAAGCATACAAGATGGCTGTGTCTGCAGACACCGCTAGCAGGAACGCTAAAGACTTGCAAGCTAAAGTAGTAGGATGTAACCGAGTGAAGACTGAGCGACGCAGTGAGACAGAGACGTAAGGAGAACACTGACCAGACACCGAGGGAATGCTACCGTTGTCCCCGGAAACAGCACCTTGCAGACGAGTGCAAGTTTAAAAGTGAAACGTGTCACTGTTGTGGTAAAATGGGGCATATCGCCAACGCGTCGCAGTCTTGGCAGGGGGGGCTCGCGTACCAGTGAAAATAAAGCACTCAGAGCGCAGCACAGACTGGAGCACAGAGGCCCACACCCACACCGTTCACACAACGGGCGAGAGAGAGCAGATGACGGTGATGATGGCTCCGAATCAGAGGAGGCATTCACGTTAGCCTGCATTAAAACAGACACGGCAATACAGAGAGTGAAGCGTTTTGAAGTGAGTATTGAGGTGAATAAGAAAACCGTGCACTTTGAAATGGATACGAGCAGCAGTGTGAGCATAATGAATGAGAGCAAGTTCGAGGAGACGTGGGAAGCAAAACAACGGCGCAAATAAAACAAACCAAACTCAGACTGAAGTCATACACTGGGGAGAGAATTAGCGTAGCTGGTGCGGCAGAAGTGGAAGTGAACTATGCACGGCAGGTGAAGACATTACCCCTGGCGGTGGTGAAAGGTGCAGGACCTAGTTTACTAGGAAGAGGGTGGCTGGAGGCCATAAAGCTGAAGTGGGATGAAATTAAGCACATGAGAACAGAGGCGCTGACATTAAATGAGATGCTCATTAAAAATGAGGACGTTTTCAAAAAGAATTAGGTATGCTGAAAGGCATGAAAGCAACGATTCGCGTGTCTGCAGAAGCCCGCCCCAAATTCTATCGTCCACACTGTCCTATACACCATGAGGGCCAAGGTGGAAGAAGAGCTAGGCAGACTGTTGAAGGAGGGCATAATATCACCAGTCAAATACGCTGAGTGGGCGGCACCCATCGTTCCTGTTCTTAAGCAGAATGGTTCGATCAGGATATGCGGTGACTACAAATTAACAGTAAACAACGCCTCCTCACTAGAGCAATACCAGATTCCCCGTGTCGACGACCTTTTCAACACATTAGAGGGAGGAAAACAGTTCTCCAAACTTGACTTAAGCCACACCTACCAGCAAATTGGGTTGGATGAAGAATCCAGAATAGTTTGATTACCGAACCTTTAACAATGCTGTAAAATAAATCACAAGAAGAATCAACTTTACCCTGTCATTGGAAAGAGGCACATATCAGTGCAATTTTCAAAAAAGGAAACAAGGCACTAGCAGGAAATTACAGGCCAGTTAGTTTGACATCTGTAGTATGTAAGACAATGGAAAAACTAATCAGGACATATATCGTTGACCATATGAAGTCTAACAGACTTTTTAGTAACAAGCAGTATGGATTTATATCTGGAAGATCGACTACACTTCAGCTTCTCACCGTTCTTGATAAGTGGTCAGCAGCTTTGGAAAGAGGGGAGTCAGTTGATTGCATATATATTGACTTTCAAAAAGCTTTTGATAAAGTTCCTCATAAAAGACTGCTGTCAAAATTAAAATCCTGTAGCATAGACGACAGGGTTACAGGCTGGATACAGGATTTTTTACATAATAGGGAACAGCAGGTGGTGGTTAATGGGGCCACTTCAAAATGGAAACAGGTGACCTCTGGAGTACCACAAGGTTCTGTGTTGGGCCCTGTACTCTTTGTTGTCTATCTATCTATCTATCTATCTATCTATCTATCTATCTATCTATCTATCTATCTATCTATATATATATATATATATATATATATATATATATATATATATATATATATATATATATATATATATATATATAAATACACGATTTACCAAGTGTAATACAATCTGATTCGTACCTTTTTGCGGATGATGCAAAAATATTTAGAATACTTAATAAGGACACTGATACAGCCAATCTTCAAGCAGACCTGCATAGCATGAGTAACTGGTGTGATCGGTGGCTACGGAAATTCAATCCAGAAAAATGCAAACATCCCAGCGCTTAAGCGTATCAGCTCCTTCACGCCTCTGGGCGCATACACTTCCGATGGCCTTACAGTCTCACCATCCCACTTCTGACACCAATGTAGCGAATTCGGGGGGTAGTCAGAGAACCGCCACAGCTGGGGGGCGAACCCGTGTCTCCCACATCGCAAGCGACAACGTTGTCGCTTGCGGTGTGGGATGTTTCAGTAGGCTATCTTATAAAGAATGACACACACACGAGTTGCTCAGTGCAGCCAAGTATATTCAAAGTGATGTAACATGTTCCTGAGCGCGGGTCATGTGTATCTAAGGTAAACTAGTGGATAGCCGATGGCATCGATCTATCTAGACCCGTAACATCCTCCTTTTCCAAGTATAAACACATACACATGAAGTTAGTGCAAAATAAAATTACTTTCATATACGAACAACCAATAACAGTGCAACAGCAGTAAATCTCTTCATATCCCATACCAGTGTAATAACCACAGTAGCGTATGATAACATTTCTCCTCTTTTCCCCCTCTCTCCCACATAGCAACCATCAACATTATTCAGATTACATAGTGAGTTTCAGTGGAGGTTTAGACAGCCGTCCAACCCTTGTGTAAGTGTGTCCATCCGAACGCGGAGCGCCAACAGGAGTAGATGGCGCCTTGGGCATGGACCTGATGGGGCTCGGCTCGAACACAGCCTGAGGGGTCTCAATGACAGTTTCTGTAGCTGGATCCCCGTCCGGTGTGTGTGCCGCAGCGGGTTCAACAGGATCGTGCGCGGCTCGTGCAGCTGGCTCAGCCACTCTGAGATCGATCCTGTTACGACGGTACAGGGAGCCATCAATGTCCACAAGATAAGACCTCGGCGCAACCCTGCGGAGACAAGTTCCGACTCTCCAGCGGCCAGTGTTATCACCTGGCAGGGGCTTCATCCGTACGACTTCCCCAATTTCAAGTGCCGGCAATTCACGGGCAGATCTGTCATAGAAGGATTTGGCGAGTTGCTTCCTGTGGCGCAGCTTTTCAGTGACGCCCACGACAACAGCTGGTTCCAGGAGCTTGCTTGCCGCCGGGATGGACGTCTTCAACCGGCGGGACATGAGGCGTTGTGCTGGGCTGCTGCCCATGTTTTCCGTAGGTGTATTCCTCCAGTGAAGCACGGCTTTCCAGGGGTCTTCACCATCATGCGCGGCCTTACGCAGAAGATTTTTTACAATCTTCACGGCCGACTCGGCCTTGCCATTCGCTTTCGGGTGTCTGGGAGAGGAGGTCACGTGCTCAAATTCCCACTCAGAAGCGAACCGTGTGAACTGAGCTGTGAACTGAGGGCCGTTGTCTGTAATAACCTTCTCTGGCTGACCATGTCGGGCGAACTGTGCCTTACATCGCTTGATGACTGTCTCTGCAGACATGTCGGGTAGAAGCTCAATCTCCCAAAAATCGGAATAGTGGTCGACTATTAGGAGATAGTCTTTCTGTCTGAAGCTGAATAGGTCCATGCTCAAGACCTGCCATGGCCTGGTTTGTACTTCGTGAGAGAGCATGGTCTCCTTTTGCTGATTGTGGGCGTACACATTGCAGGTCGAGCAGCTGCTTACAAAGTCCTTTATCTCTGACTGCATGTTGGGCCAGTACAATGTCTCTTGAGCGTGTCGGTAGCATGCATCACCCCCTATGTGACTTGAATGTATGCGCGTCAACATTTCTGGGCGGAGTGACTTTGGGATGATGACTTTTTGCCCCCGGAACAGAACTCCGTTCTGCACACTGATTTCATCCCTGAAGGGCCAGTACTCCCTAGCGATGAGGGGCGCTTCCTCCTTTACATCTGGCCAGCCCACGAGAACAGTGTTCTTCAGTGCCTGTAAGCATTCATCTCTGTCGGTGTGTCGTCTGATCTGTTCCAGCCGCTGGTTAGTCACATTCAGGTACTCTGCCTGGTCACGTGCTGTATGTCTTCCTGCTCTTGTTGCAGAGAGCAGATAGCGTGTCGCTGATATGCAGTCCCTCTGCCGGAGCATCCAGCCGTAGCTCTGCTGAGCGTGTCGCTTATGAACATCTCCGGGCCTGGTTTGTAGATTACCCTCAGGTCGTAGTTCTGCAGAGTCATGAGCATGCTCTGGAGTCTCTTGGGCGCATTGAGAAGTGGCTTGCTGAAAATAGAGATCAGAGGCTTATGGTCCGTCTCTGCTGTGATTGGGTCGCGGCCATATAGGTAATGGTAAACCTCTGGCAGGCGAAGACGATACTGAGACACTCCTTCTCAATTTGTGCATAGTTTTTTTCGGTGGGGGTAAGAGCCCTCGAGGCAAATGCGATGGGCTGACCTTCCTGCATGAGACAACAACCGAGACCGCTCTGGCTGGCGTCGCTCTGGATTGCGATTGGCTTAGTTACATCATAGTAGCGCAGGACGGGCATGGCTGTCGCCAGCGCCTTAAGCTCATGAACCGCCGCCTCGTGCTTAGGCAGCCAGTGCCAGGGTGTGTCCTTGTCCAACAGGCGTCGCAACGGCTCGCAGACAGTAGATAGATGAGGCATGAACTTGGCTAAATAGTTAGCGAAGCCAATGAGACGCTGCACGCCCTTGGCATCTGTTGGGTTCGGCATGTCAATAATGGCTCTCACCTTCTCTGGATCGGGCTTCAGTCCAGCAGATGAGAGAATGTGGCCATGAAACTGCACCTCAGCCACCTTGAACTGCAACTTCTTCAGGCCGAGGCGAAGCTTGACCTCGCGGCAGCGTTCCATCAACGCCGCAAGCTTGACGTCGTGGTCGTCCCCAGCCTCCTTGTCTGTGTCCCCGCAGCCGACGACCAGGATATCGTCTGCAATGGGCTCAACGCCCTTCAGACCGGCGAGGAGCTCGTGCTGCTTGCGCTGATATACCTCGGGCGCCACCGATACTCAAAATGGTAGCTTGAGCCACCGCTTCCTCCCCCAGGGGGTCCAGAACGTGGTAATGAGGCTACTCTCATAGTCCAGTTTGCATTGCAGGAATGCATCCCGAGCGTCCACTAACGTGAAGACTCTGGCCTTGGGCAATTTATACAAAATGTCCTCCAAGGTAGGCATGATGTAGTGAGAGCGCTTTAGGGCTTTGTTCAATGGTTTAGGGTCAATGCATATTCTCAGCTTCTCCGGTTTTTTAACAATCACCATGTTGCTGATCCAATCTGTAGGATCTGTGGCCGTCAGCCTCGTACTTGTCCAGCTGGGCTTTGACTGCTGCTTTCATTGCGATTGGGACATTGCGAGGGGCACTCTGTACTGCAGCAACACTAGGATCAAGGTCAAAATGGACCTCCCCAGGCACGGATTCCACAGGGGAGTTTAACACGTCACTGTATCTGTTGATAAGCTGTTCTTTAGTTAGGGCTCCTGGTTGTGTGTGTTCCATTTTGAGCACATCCTCTGGAATTGTGAAATGCATGAGCCCTAAGCGTTCACAGGTGGAGCCTGACAGAAGAGGATGTTGGCTGGTCCTCACTATTTCGAATGAGAGCTTGTGTGTTTGGCCTCTCACAGTACAGTCAGTCTCAAAGGTGCCCATAGAGCTCAGTGTTTCCCCCGAATACAGCTTCAGTCTGGTGTCACTCGGGCGGAGAGGTGTGTTTGGGGCCAGCCTTTTCTTGTCTTGAAAGCCCATTACATTGCAGGTGGCTCCAGAGTCCAGCTGACATTGTTGTGGCTCGTCGTGGAGTTTCAGAGTCACAAACCACTTCTTTCCTTTGGTGTGCACTGCGCCGATTGACTCAAACATGTACAGATCATCTGCATCATTACTATGCTCTGGGGGTTCTTCTGTGTATTCCACACAGTTTACCTTGCCCTCAGCATGCCCCTTTTTGCTCTTTAAGCACACTTTAGAAAAGTGATTAAATGTCCCACATGACCTACATTGTTTCCCGAAGGCCGGGCAATGCTCTCTGCCCCTTGAATGCGAGCTGCCACAATATTTGCAATTGCCTGCATCTCCTGCTGTTCTGGGTGGATTGCTCTGTTTCCATTGGTTTTGTCTGGGTTGCCTAGCAACGGCATGCACTGCCTCCGGCTGCGGTGTTGTTGCAAACTCCATTGCTCTCATACGGATGTCAGTTTGCTCTGCTGCGCGACACATGTCAATAGCTGTGACCATGTTCAAATCCTTCTCTCTCAACAGCCTGCGCCTAACGGCCTCGCTTGCAACTCCCAGGACTATCTTATCACGGATCATTTCATCTTTCAACTGTCCATACTCACAGGTTGCTGCCCTCTCTCTCAGTCTCGTCACAAAGGTATCAAACGATTCTCCTTCCTCCTGCTTGCACCTCCCGAAAATGTACCTCTCGTATATTGTGTTTTTTGCTGGCTTGAAGTATTTCCCCAACTCTCTCAGTATGGCGTCAGGATCCCCTTGATCATCTTCTGAGAGGTTCAGATTGTGGCGGTAAATATGCCTGCATTCACTTCCCATCACACTTCTTAGAGTAGCCGCTTGTATTTTCTTGTCCTTGCCAAGTATGCCCGTGACGAGGACGTAGTCTTCATATTCGGCCCGAAAAATGTCCCAATTGACACTCCAATCGCCTGTGAAGCTCATCGGGGACGGTGGTGGAATATTCACGTTAGCTGCCATTGTATGTGATGCTATCTGCGCCGGTAATGCTAGCGTTAGCTCCTCTGTGACAACGTCTTCAGCAGAAGTACTTTGCTCTGAATCGGAATCCTCCGACATGTGACCTACTCAGGCCTACAAACTTAAACATGCGAGCTAGTAAAATAAGAAATAAGTTCTCCGACTTCTGGCACCATGTTTCAGTAGGCTATCTTATAAAGAATGACACACACACGAGTTGCTCAGTGCAGCCAAGTATATTCAAAGTGATGTAACATGTTCCTGAGCGCGGGTCATGTGTATCTAAGGTAAACTAGTGGATAGCCGATGGCATCGATCTATCTAGACCCGTAACATGGGAGACAGGGGTCGGACCCTTTAGTCGAGTGGTTGACGTTGTCGCCCGCGTTGCGGGAAATCCGAGTTCGCATCCCTGCTGTGACGGTCCGGCCAGAATATGCTACAATATTGAGACGGTTTAGAGAAGAGTTACTGAACTAACCCCAGGTCTGAAAGAGATGTCATATGATGAGAGTGTTGTGTTAGATACTTATGGGCACCCGTAGGGGGCGCTGTGGGATATATAACCGAGACTGGCGGGTAAATAAAGCATCTTTCTAGTTCCGGACATGATGCCTGACGCGTCTCCTTTATGCTCCGTGAACCTGATATAACATGGTGTCAGAAGTGGTCGCTGTAAGCCACTTACATGAACTGGGATGAAGATATCTCGGCATTGGTGCTAAAAGGAGAAAAGGGACGTAGCGGCGGGGTTAATAACCAGAGTCTCGGTGGTGTGTGCACCATAGCTAGCGAGCTTCAAGCTAACTAGCGTTGGGACTCTGGTCACAGCACCGGCTAGCATCCACACGAGGGGAGAAGATGGACCGTTTTCAAGTTCCTCTACCGGCGCAATTCAATTCCAGCAAGCCAGAGGAGTGGCCGAAATGGACTCAGAGATCCGAGAGGTTCCGTATAGCTTCAGGCTTGGAGCTACAGTCCGAAGAGAACCAGATCAACAGCCTTATATACACTACGGGACTAGAGGCAGAGGATGTGCTGGCTTCACTCCGTCTCGCGCCAGATGAAGCAGACGCGCGCGGCACGGGGAGGGCCAGGTTTGATGCGCACCTGGTAGTGCGGCGGAATGTGACGTTAGAACGGGCTGAGTTTAATCAGAGACACCGAGAAGTAGGCGAGACAGCTGAGAGCTTTAGTGCAGCACTTCACAGTGAGATGATTGGTGATAGGCTAGTAGTGGGGCTAGGGGATCAAAAGCTATCTGAATGGACCCGGAGTTGACGCTACATAGAGCGGTCATTAGGGCTCGCCTGCGCGAGCGAGCCAAAAAGCAGCAAGACGTGCCGAGAAGCAACTTGAGAGCAGCAGAGGCGAGCACGGAGCTGGATGCTGTTAGTGCAAGTTGGAGAAACGGCGGGAGAGAGGAGCAGAGAGGAGCGAGGGCGCCAGTCCAGAGTACGTCATGCCGTGCACAATGCAAAAGATGTGGGAAGGATGCGCATAGCATGCAACTATGTCCAGCTCGCTATGCGGTCTGTAACTTCTGCAAGAAAAGGGGGCATTATGCAAACGTCTGCCGATCAAACACTGTAGGAGAAGTGAACATGGCCGCCGCCGCCAGTGACAGCGAAGAGGACGTTGCATTCTTAGGCTCCGTTAATGCAGAAGATTCTGAAGCTCCGTGGCTGATAAAGCTGACATTAACACTGGAGCTGATGTGACTGTGATCCCAGCAAGTCTGTACAGTACAGGGCAGTTCAGTGAGCTGGAGAAGACAGCTGGTGAGTTGTGCTTGGGTCAGGCCTTGTTCAGGTTCGGGCAGAAGCGGAAGCAAACTTCTCTGAATACCCTGACATGCACATGTTGAGTTCGACCTCAGCTCTGAACCTAACGGTATGTCTGACATTCCGACTGCATGATGAAGGACAACCCAGGGACACGTGTCATGATGGACAATCCAGGGACACGTATCATGATGGACAACCCAGGGACACGTGTCATGATGAAGGACAACTCAGGGACACGTGTCATGATGGACAACCCAGGGACATGTGTCATGATGAAGGACAACCCAGGGACACGTGTCATGATGAAGGACAACCCAGGGACACGTGTCATGATGAAGGACAACCCAGGGACACGTGTCATGATGTCTCTGTCCTGCCAGGCAGTTCGTTTCATCTGTTCCATATAGTCCAACCATTTGACCAATTTACTGTAGACCAGGTCCATGTATTAAACCACCTGGCACAACACAACGCCAGCAGAACACTAGGAGTGCCTCTGCAGCACCTGAGCTGCCCGCTGACCTACCTGATGATCTGCAGATTACAGCTGCAGATGGTGCACCCCCCCCCAGACCCCCCCAGACCCCACACCTGTCTCCAGTGAGACCTCTCGCCAACCACAGACTGGGTCTGCCCGAAGGTACCCTGTGAGGCAACGTTGTCCTCCACTCCACCTGATGGACTTTGTGACTTAGTTAAACAGGTGCTGTGGGACACACTGAGTGGTTAAGGGGCAGAATAATCCCCTCACTCAGTTGAGGGCTGGGGCAGTATAATCCCCCCCCTTCTTAGAAAAAAAGAAATGAATTTCTGTTGAATTATTTTGTTCAAAAAAAAAGTGTTCTGTATCTTCTGTAGAAAGATGAATTACATTATATTATTGTAAGGAAAAGAAAAGGAAACGTTCTCTTGGATGAAAAGAAAAGTGACTTTATTCGATGTTGTTGTCTGACTTTCAGTCTTACAGATATGGATATGGTGATTTCTTGTCAGTTGTAGTAATAGTAAAAACCGAATGTTTTCATCTCAGAAAGGGGATGTTGTGTTAGGTACTTATGGGCACCCGTAGGGGGCGCTGTGGGATATGTAAGCGATGTTGTGTTAGGTACTTATGGGCACCCGTAGGGGGCGCTGTGGGATATATAACCGATGTTGTGTTAGGTACTTATGGGCACCACCGTAGGGGGCGCTGTGGGATATATAAGCGATGTTGTGTTAGGTACTTATGGGCACCCGTAGGGGGCGCTGTGGGATATGTAAGCGATGTTGTGTTAGGTACTTATGGGCACCCGTAGGGGGCGCTGTGGGATATATAACCGATGTTGTGTTAGGTACTTATGGGCACCACCGTAGGGGGCGCTGTGGGATATATAAGCGATGTTGTGTTAGGTACTTATGGGCACCCGTAGGGGGCGCTGTGGGATATATAAGCGATGTTGTGTTAGGTACTTATGGGCACCCGTAGGGGGCGCTGTGGGATATATAACCGATGTTGTGTTAGGTACTTATGGGCACCACCGTAGGGGGCGCTGTGGGATATATAAGCGATGTTGTGTTAGGTACTTATGGGCACCCGTAGGGGGCGCTGTTGGATATATAAGCGATGTTGTGTTAGGTACTTATGGGCATCCGTAGGGGGCGCTGTGGGATATATAAGCGATGTTGTGTTAGGTACTTATGGACAGCCGTAGGGGGCGCTGTGGGATATATAAGCGATGTTGTGTTAGGTACTTATGGGCACCCGTAGGGGGCGCTGTGGGATATATAAGCCATGTTGTGTTAGGTACTTATGGGCACCCGTAGGGGGCGCTGTGGGATATATAAGCGATGTTGTGTTAGGTACTTATGGGCACCCGTAGGGGGCGCTGTGGGATATATAAGCGAGCCTGGGCGGGGAAATAAGGCATCTTTCTAGTTCCGGACATCATGCCCGACGCGTCTCCTTTGCGCTCCGTGAACCTGATGTAACAGAGGGGGTAAGACATTTACAACTACCAACTCTAGTGTACAGGAGACGTAGAGGAGACTTGGTTGAAGTCTATAAACTTGTACACAAAATGTGATTTCACAGCTGAGCCTGTTGTCTATGTTTGGAATAATGGGTATGAGTTAAGAGGGAACTCCTGAAAACTATTCCCGGTACAGTGTCCCTCTAAAAAGAGAACAAGCTGCTTCTTCCCACGTGGTGCTGTAAGGGCATGGAAGGAACGTCCAGAGGATGTGGCGCAGCTCCTTCACCTTATTCTTTTAAAATAGATTGGATACATTTTGGTCAACAAAGGAATTTTTATACGACCATAAAGCTACATTGTGATCATTGTGAGTATTGTGTGACTGCGACGAATGTATTTGAGACACTATTGTGTTTATGTGATTTGTGATTATTTGTGAGATTATTGTGATTTTAATAACTATATTGTGCTTCTTCTTTGGTGTGGTTGTTTGTTTTAATTTGTCGAGTCTGTTGTAGAGGATTTCTATCCTGTGCCAGAACAATTTTCATTAAATTTCATTCAACATTTGATTAAAAGTGAAAGGAATGCTCATGAGCTTGATGTTATTTAAATACAGATGAATTTGGCCCATTTTGTCGGGGCGGGGGCATGAAAATGTTTCTTCCGCCACAGGGGGGCGTGACAGAACAGTGTGATAACCACTGGTCTAACCAGCCGGTACGGACCCTGTTACAGTTTGTAAACGGTGATGACGTAGTGTGGATGCGCGCGCATTTAGGCAACGGAAGTATGGCGCAGTTAGCTAGTTTGTAAAACTTTGCAAGGAGATTAACGACAAAAGATCGCGAAAGTTGCCTGAATAAATTAACTTTGGCGCGCGGCAACCGGCTTGCAGATCCGTGTGGTATCACCGAGTGGGTGGAAGACGGTGGCCTAATATCCAGGGGCCAGATGTAGATACCCCTATATATATATATATGTGTGGTGGAGAAACCGAGCGTATACACAAGAGAGAAGCTGCGGCCATACAAGTCACTGGATGCTTACAACTATGTTGTGTGTGTGGTCACGTACAACACATAAGATACCAGGACACAGACTCTGAGTTCTATTTCCTGAAATCGGAAGTCTTGCCAAGTCAAAGACAAGGACACAAGACGGCTATGTAGGAGGCATGGCTCATCATAACCAAACCCGAGAACTACGTCCTCACAGGCAGGTGTAGCTGCATGGCAGGGTGAGTATTTGCTGTCCTGCTGCTTCTCCAGTTGGCTCAGGGTTCATGATGTCGGCCTGGTTGTTGTGCAGACATGGAGTCTGCTTCTGTTTTACCGTCATTTTCTGCCCTCGTAACATCTACATGTGCCTTTCCCTGTAACTCAGTCCTGATACCCGGGGCATGAAATCCACATTATCATGACCTACACACAGTGTCTTGTTGATTCAGAGCTCCAGCTGCGGATGTTCTTCACCTGCAGCGGAAACATGCGACATTATGCAGTAGAATTTACAGGCTTCTCAGCCACAGCCTGATTTTGACTTAATAGTGGCATAGGAAAACGTAGAGTTCTGCAGCTCCTCTTTAAGCTTCTCATTTTCAGCCCGTAGTTTTTCACACTCCTGCTGCAGGTTGACATAGTCCTTCTGAAGCTGAGGGTACCTCAGGTTCAGATCATCATATGCTGTCCTTGGGACTGGGACGTCCTCTTCAGCTTTAACAGAAAAGCCAACAGTTAGGATATGCCGGCACAAGCTCACAACAAAAACATCTCCTGACCAGGACAGTGATCCATGCTGCTGACTTGTCCTGGAGGTTCAGAAGGAGCAGGCTGATTGGGTGGAGTGTAAACCCTTTCATCTCGCCTCCTTTTCCTGTGGTTCCTTAACATAAAGCAGCTAAATTAATCAACAGAAATACTGATCAGAGGCCATATTACAGGACATTCCTAACTTGCAGATCCTATCTTAACTGTCTGGTCACGGTTAGATATTGGGTTGTGATTTGCTTAATACCAACTGGAGAAAAACCCTATCCTGGACATCCCTATCTTCCCTTTAACCTTAAGACGGTACATATTAGTAATACAGCCCCATTTTCTCAGAGCCAGCAGCTGCAACCTCCAGAGTGCTCTGAATAGCATGACATGAAAGAGGGGAAAGTCCTTCTAAAACCATTAGGAAGTGTTAGGCCTAATTATTCTGACCTTTCCACCTTTGCCTCGGGGTTTGGACTTTGTTTTGTGTACTTAAACACACAGGGCCCAAAACCAGGATTCTGTGAGTCCAGTGACGCCTCACCTGTCACTAGCCAGACACACCACATTAGCCAGATAATATCGGCTCTAACGCTGCTTATCGGTTACTGGAGATATTAGTCTCCATCTGAACCAGGATTCTGCGAGTCCAGTGACGCCTCACCTGTCACTAGCCAGACATTAGCCAGATGATAGCGGCTAACGCTGCGTATCGGTTACTGGAGATATTAGTCTCCATCTGAACCAGGCATGCCGGTGACACCACAGAGTAGGTAGATAACTTACCTGAGAGAACATGGACGCTGCACAAGCCAGCATCTGGATCGGGTCCTCAGTCCAGTTCTCATCAATACGTTTGATGGCTTGCAGCCACAGGGGGCCGCCTCCGGTGGCTCTGAAATGGCCGTGATCCCGTCGGGATTGGGTAAAACTTCAGTCCGCTGTTGGTAGAGTAGCGACTCGGACAGCCAAACACACAACACCCGCACATGTTGATGCTGCTCATACTTCTGAATAAACTCTGTCACCTCCTCTTCCTCGTCTGAATCCCTGAATGAATGGGAGACTCCGTGGTAGCGTTTCACTTCCGTTGCCTAAATGCGCGCGCATACTTTTGATGACGTAGGCTGTAATATATGTAATATATATACATTTATATGTTGTTAAAAGAAAAAATGAATTGAACTGGACTGAATGAGATGAGTCTACAAAACTGATAAAAAGGTTAATATTCTCACTGGTTTACCAACATATTCACTACTGATGGCAGTTTTTCATTTTGTAGCTCCCTATCTGGTGCAATTGTAAAATTGTGCATTGTTCCTGTCAAATAAACAATATCTCAAACATAATTCTGGCCTAACATTATTCAACAGTATATGCTAGCTTTAATTAAGCTTAGAATGAATTTGTCTTTTGAGTTTTTGGCTTATTATTTGGGCATTGATTCAGCCACTGTTTCATAGCCTTTCAGACACCGTATTAGTGTAATGTATTGTAGAATAGTGCCAAGTCTAGTTATATGGCCTGACAGGGAATCATTAAAAAAATCTCTTCTATAAGCATGTATGAACAGCAACTTTGAAAAGACAGTTTGCATTATTGACTGTTTTGAAATATTTATTGAGAAACCAAGTAACTTATTAGCCAGTGCTCAGCGTTATTCAACATACAAGTCACACCATACAATGAAATATTTAATTGCCATTTGCCCACAAGGTTCCATTTGTTTCATTTCTAATGGATGGGGAGGCCGCACAAGTGTTATAAGTTCATCACAGAGCAAAGTGATTTTTGGTCTAATTTGCTCCCAGGGGACCTAGTGTTGGCAGATAGAGGTTTCAGTGTCAGAGAGTCCATCCATTCTTACCAAGCTGCATTAAAGACTCCAGCATTCACTCGTGGCAAGAAACAGTTAGATCCTGTTGACTTGTGTAACCCTGTTGTAATGTATTCATTATTATAAGATATCATTTTGAATAAATAATTTCATAGTTTAATAAATAGAATTTACGGTTGAAATGTTAAGATTCATTGACCAGCAATGAAGTTATGATTTTGCTCAGTGAGAGAAATGCATATTGGGTAATGTTCATGTTTTACTGAATACAGCATCTAAAATGTTAAATATTTGTTGTGTAATCATATATGTGAAAATGCTCTAAAAATGCCTGTAAGAATAGGAAGAAAGAGGTACACAAATGTTTTGTGAATTTAGTTTATTTCTGAAACTCTGGTGAATGAGCCAGTCACATTGGAGGTCAAAGGGCAAGGAAGTGAGTGGAGGAGAGAAACGTGAAGACAGTGTATGAGACGAGGGAGTAGAGAGAGAGCGACGAATGAGTAAGACGGGAGAAGCGTGTGGTCTGATGAAAAGAAAAACACGAAATGTTCTGTTAATGTGTACCCCATTTTTAGTGAAAGTGTTCAACCAGGACTCTTATACTGAACTTTAACAGTGATATTTTTTGTCCGTTTTGAGTGAACTACTCAGCACAAGAAGACAGAAGGAAGGTTAAGTTAGCTGCTGACTTAGTGGCTAGTGCTTTTGCATGGACTTTGCTAACAAGCTAGCGACCAGCGACCTCGACTAGCAAAGCCTGTGTGGAACTGCGAAACGGACGACGAACAGAGACCCCGACGCAGCCGGGTAGCGTTGCCGAGTGGTGGACTTTGCCGAGATCGTCAGCATCGTGAATCTTCTGGTCATATCTCCTCCTGCTGCCGTCGCCTTGGACCTGTGTAGTGGCGGCTACATTCCATTGAGGGAAGGTACCGTTCTTTTGTTTTTTGCCTGCGTGGGGGAGCAGCCATTTTGTTTTTGCCTGCGTGGTGAAGCAGCCATTTTGTTTTAGGCTACAACGTCCACAAGCTGCACTCAGGCCTGCATCATTTGATCTGGGTAGGTGAAAGTAGGCTAGGTTACTGCCGGCTATTCTCTTTTCTTGGGCCCTTATGTTTTCAATGTGTATGTGTATGCATTTGACTGGGAGATTTCAGAAGATATTTGAAAACGAAGCATTTACACACTGAACAATATTTTCTAAGTAAATATTTTATACTTTTTTATAACACATTTGTGGTGAATGACTACTTTTGATATAAGTTAATGAAGAAAAGAGTATTTTCTGTTGAAAAGTGGAAGAGTGTTTAAGGGTTACAAGTAATTCTAGACATTTTAATTTAATTCTAAAGTGTACGAATTAATGCTTAAAAAGTGATTTTGAATGAAAGAGTATTGCATATAGCCTAATAAGTGTAATTACACACATACAAGCTAAACACTGATATGTTTATTAGTGAAACCCCACTTATTTGATTGATTGGATAGATGTTTTAAAGAACTCAGGATAGCCACCTCTCACTATAGCCAAACCCGCTAGAGAGGCGCTAAACTTGGAGAACACCCGATGCTTAGCATCTCTTAGGATACACGCTGAAAGAGTCGTTGGAGTTCTTCATCAAAAATACACGTGTTTTGCAAAGCACTGCCTCCACAGGGTTCACTGACATTGACAGAGAAAATGATGACAGATAAAATTGTAAAAGTATGTTGCGCTCTTACCAATGTCTCTGAATCTGTGGTACCCTTTCAGTGATCCTGTAAGAGATAATAGGTCATGTAACTCATTACAGATGGGGTGTCATGTAACTCACAAAAGATGTGGCCACCATACACTTGCGTGATGCTGTAAAACTGAATGTTCACTGCAATTTAATGTTTTCTATTTTCACTGTAGCTCTCCCACAGTTAACGTAAAGCACAGTGAACACTGATGAAACTGTATCTTTTATACCTATATTGAATTATGCACAGTTAACTCAACAACCGTGAACACTCTTTTTTTTTTAACTGTGAAATGTAACTACAGCAAACAAAGCGTTTTACAGTACCTGCTGTTTATCACAGAGGTTTATCATAAAGGTATAATTTAATGTATGAGGTGGTGCCTTTCGAAATTCATTCACACAGTGATAATGTAGTTAAGTCTTGGTAAATGGAAGATACAGACTAGCTAACGCTACATACAAGTTATGACATGATTACATTACACCACCCACTACTTATGCTAACTTTAACTAACATGAAGTGACACTTAACCTTCCAGTGACGAGAACGCCATTTTTAGTGGGTAGACTCCAAAGCTGAATATTTGTCACGAGTCCGGATTTCGTCCATTTGTAGCCCTCCAGGCTTCTGTAGGCTTCCAAAGACTCTCCAGAGCAGGGCGAGGGAAAGGTGGTCAGGTGACTGTAGGTGTGTGGATACTGCAGGTCTGGAACGTTGCCCGTTCCAGCTGTTTCCATACTCATGAAAAGCCCCCCGGGGGCATTATAAGGGTCAGTGATGTTTAATCTGTCAAGTTCAGCAATATAGCGTTCAATGTCTTGGGAAATACAATGCGCAGTGAAGTCTGACGGCTCGAGATCGACGCTAGCGCCATTCATTCCTGCTCGGTGCACACGCTTTTCTTCCTGCCAAGCGGGCCGGAAACTAAGCTAGTCACGTGACGTCCAGAGCTCTATAGTACCTCCATCGCCTCAGGTGAAGAGTCTGGGTGTCATCCTGGACAGCACATTATCTTTGGAAGCTCACATCAGCAATGTGACTTGGTCTGCATACTTCCACCTATGCAATATTAATCGTCTTCGCCCATCACTTACATCTAACAGCACCGCCATACTCACTCACACCCTGGTTACATCCCGTATTGACTACTGTAATTCTATCCTCTTTGGTCTTCCCCTCAAGTGTCTTCATAAACTTCAGTTGGTCCAGAATTCAGCTGCCCGTACCATTACCAGAACTCCTTCCATAGATCATATCACTCCTGTTCTTCAGCAACTCCACTGGCTCCCTGTTAAATACCGTATTGACTTCAACATCCTGCCTCTCACCTTTAAGGCCCTTAATAACCGAGCTCCTTCATATCTTTCTGAACTCCTTCATATCCACACGCCCTCCCGCACTCTGAGATCCTCTTCTGCCATCCAACTCACTACACCATCAGCCCGCTTGACTACCATGGGGTCTAGAGACTTGACTACCATGGGGTCTAGAGACTTGACTACCATGGGGTCTAGAGACTTGACTACCATGGGGTCTAGAGACTTGACTAGCATGGGGTCTAGAGCCTTCAGTCATTCTGCCCCCTGCCTATGAAACTCTCTCCCACAAGACATTCACAACATCGACTCTCTTTCAACCTTCAAATCCCATCTCAAAACGCACCTTTTCAAACTGGCATATTCAGTCTGATCCACACTTCACTGCGTTTTGTTCAGGTGATGATTTTATACTTATCTGTTGTGTTAACTTTTTATTGTCTACCTGCTTTGTTTTGACTTTATGCTGTCTGATACAGAGCTGCTGGTTTCTTACTGTCTTCTGTAAGGTGTCCTTGAGTGCTCTGAAAGGCACCCACAAATAAAGTGCATTATTATTATTATTATCATTATTATTATTATTGGGTGGCACAGTGGTTAGCGCTGTCACCTCACAGCAAGAAGGTCTTGGGTACGAGCCCCGGGGTAGTCCCACCTGGGGGGTGGTCCCGGGTGGTCCTCTGTGTGGACTTTGCATGTTCTCCCCCGTGTCTGTCTGGGTTTCCTCCGGGGGCTCCGGTTTCCTCCCACAGTCCAAAACCATGTAGGTCAGGTGAATCGGCTGCACTAAAATGCCCCTAGGTATGTGTGTGTGTGTGTGTGTGTGTGTGTGTGTGTGTGTGTGTGTGTGTGTGTGTGTGTGTGTGTGTGTGTGTGTGTGACTGACTATACGAGGAATTGGATTTTTCCCCCGGGGGGCCCCAGAAAGGCTTGGGTCGGCCCTTACTGGAAGTTCAACACATTAGTAACTACATGCACCCAAGCATGCATTCTCTCAGACATGTGTACAGTTGTGGGGCTGTGGGGCGTGTGCCTCCAGGCTAGCGGGACCCCACGCTCTTCAAAGTCGGCGTGTGGGCGAGGTTGTAATGTAGTAGCAGCACAGTGTTTTGGAAAATGAAGTCACTATTTGTCCAATTCCTACTTTCCTCTTACTCACTCTCTCCCCTGGTGGAAGAGGACCTGCTTTTCTGTAGCAGGGTTTGCAGAAGGCCTGTCTATTTTAGGCACATCCACTTCATTCACATGTATATTCTCTATCTGCTGGGGGATTTTACTACAGACTGCCAAGCTTCTGAATTGAGAAATATCAGAATAGAGTCAAACGTTTTTTGTTTTTAATCTAACATTCATTCAGTTTGGCACAGTCATAAAATGCACCATCCAGCCCAAAGACTCTACGTATAGTGGGTAGTTAAGGCATCAGGAAGACTGGGAGAAATCCCAGTGGGCCGGTCGCTCTGTGAGCCACTTGAGCAGTGGGAGAAATCTCGATGGGCCCCTTCAGCAGTGGGAGAAATCCCGGTTGGCCACTTGAGCAGCGGAAGAAATCCCAGTAGGCCGGTTGCTCTGTGGGCCACTTGAGCAGTGGGAGAAATCCCACTAGGCCGGTTGCTCTGTGGGCCACTTGAGCATTGGGAGAAATCCTGGTGGGCCACTTGAGCAGTGGGAGAAATCCCGGCGGGCCGGTCGCTCTGTGGGCCACTTGAGCAGTGGGAGAAATCCCGGTAGACTGACTCGTTGGACTACAACTACAGAATTTCAGTGTTCAACACCAAACCCCGGCGTCTCCTGCTGTAATCATCAAAAGTAAGCTAATGTACAATGTCGGACTGAGTAGCCTATTGCCTATTTCAGTACATCATTGTTTATTATGCTTTTGGTCGTGTACGCATGTGTGTATGTGTGTGTGTGTGTGTGTGTGTGTGTGTGTGTGTTTGTGTGACCTGACGGTGACAAACCTTTCACTTGCTCTCAAAATAGCTGTGTATTAGTGTTAGAGTAGCCCAGAGTATCCATCCACCATGCTTGTTCCATCTACCATGCTTATGTAAAATGGTAGTGGCCAGCTCCAGAAAAACTGGTCCGTAGGGATCTAGTGCCTTGCTCAAGGATGCCACAGCAAGTCGAATGCTTTACTAAACACCAGAATCAGAATCAACTTCATTGGCCAAGTGTGCTCATGCATATGAGGAATGTGACTCTGATTTACAGCAGCTTCTAGTATTCACATATCTCACACACCAAAAGTAATTAAGTGTAATGATAAGTAGAATACTGGAGGTAAGTGTGTATGCTCAACAAGCTATGTCACAACTATACAGAGATTTGTTATGGCTGAATAATCTATCAATTTTTCTTTTTTTTTTTTAGCATTTTCCACCTTTATTGTATAATAGAGACAGTAGAGAGAGACAGGAAAAGCAGGGGAGAGAGAGGGGATGACATGCATCAAAGGGCCCGGTCCGGATTCGAACCCAGGCCACAGCAACAAGGACTCACCCTTGTGTGGTACGCACTGTACCAGGTGAGCCACCAGGGCACCCCCTAATTGTAATTTACTGTACTTATATACACTGTATACTAATATATCATATGCTAATGCTATATATTTATTTATTTATATATTATAATTATATATATATATATATATATATATATTGTTATTACTTATGTTATAATTATAACAAATTGTTAACAGTATACAGCAGTTGTATGTGTATTTACAATTGTACATTTGTATTACACAAACATTTGCATTGCGTATCTGGTTTGAGAGGTAATAATAATAATAATAATACTAATAATACTAATAGTAATAATAATAATAATTAAATATCAAGTAGAGATTGAATGAATGTGGGGAATGAAAACCACAACAATACCAGTAGTGAGAGGAGCCCTAGGACTTGTAAAAAAAGGGATGGAGAAATACACCCAACGGATCCCGCCGGGTAACACCAGAATACAGGAAGTACAGAAGCTCACACTACTTGGAACATCTCATATCCTACGAAAGGTACTATCCACCACATAGACTTCTACCTCATTCTAACACTAGACCCAAGGAATGGCTTATTATGTTGTATTATGGCATGACGTTGAAGGAAATTTGTGTAATAATAATAATAATAATAACAATAATAATAAATTAAACTTATACAGCGCTTTTCTAACACTCAAAGAGGCTTTACAGTAAACGGGGTGAAACAAGACAACAGAAAACACAACACAAACATACAGGGGTGGCTGGGAAGGGGGACTATGAGAGGGAGAAGCGGCAGCCACACACGACGCCAGCAGGACTCTCCCACTACACACACAAAAGGGCAAGAAACACACACATCATAAATCAC
>NC_079228.1:42245557-42248057 GCF_029633865.1 Lampris incognitus | reverse complement strand
ACACACGGTAACTGGGTACACCTTGGACCCTGGCTGAACTACAAGGGACTCGGAGGAGGTCTGGCCCCTAGATGTGCGGTACGTAGGCCCACCTGTGTGTGGATATTCCCTGATGCCCACGAACCACCCCCAGCTCGGGGTTAAATAGTGCCACCTAGTGGACACCTCGGGAGAGGAATGGGCCACGGGAGTAAACCCCTACACAACATCAACATCCACAGCGCTGTTGTTTTGTGTTTTTCTTGCCGTCTTGTGTGTGTTTAACTGGGAGAGTCCTGCTGGCGTCCTGTGTGGCTGCCGCACCTCCCTCTCGTAGCCCCCCCCTTCCCATCCACCCCTGTATGTCTGCCCCCCTTCCCATCCACCCCTGTATGTCTGCCCCCCTTCCCATCCACCCCTGTATGTCTGCCCCCCTTCCCATCCACCCCTGTATGTCTGCCCCCCCTTCCCATCCACCCCTGTGTGTCTGTGTTGTGTTTATCTGTTGTCTTGTTTCACCCCATTTATTGTAAAGCCACTTTGAGTGTTAGAAAAGGGCTATACAAGATTTATTTATTATTATTATTATTATAAACCTAACTTAATAGAAGATGTAGCAGAGTGTAGTAGCCATTTTTCACCACTCGATGGCGATCTTTCATTAAAGAAGATCACAATGACGCCAAGCGACAACAGGAAACTTATCTCAGGTTGTCTTTTTACTCCCCAATATTTACCAATAATACATTTATATCAATAATGTAAATCAATAACACATTTAGTTAAAATAGCATCTTTCACTCATGAAATACAGCTGGAAGTAATATACGTTATGAGGAAGTAATATATGTTATGAAGAAGTTATATACGTTATGAAGAAGTAATATACGTTATGAGGAAGTATTATATGTTATGAAGAAATAATATACATTATGACGAAGTAATATACGTTATGAAGAAGTAATATACGTTATGAGGAAGTAATATATGTTATGAAGAGCTAATGTATGTTATGAAGGAGTTATATACGTTATGAAGAAGTAATATATGTTATGAAGAAATAATATACATTATGACGAAGTAATATACGTTATGAAGAAGTAATAAATGTTATGAAGAAGTAATATACGTTATGAGGAAGTAATATATGTTATGAAGAGCTAATATATGTTATGAAGAAGTAATATATGTTATGAAGAAGTTATATATGTTATGAGGAAGTAATATATGTTATGAAGAGCTAATATATGTTATGAAGAAGTAATATACGTTATGAAGAAGAAATATACGTTATGAAGAAGTAATATACGTACGTTATGAAGAAGTAATATACGTTATGAAGAAGTAATATAAGTTATGAGGAAGTAATATATGTTATGAAGAGCTAATGTATGTTATGAAGGAGTTATATACGTTATGAAGAAGTAATATATGTTATGAAGACGTAATATACGTTATGAGGAAGTAATATATGTTATGAAGAGCTAATATATGTTATGAAGAAGTTATATACGTTATGAAGAAGTAATATATGTTATGAAGAAGTTATATATGTTATGAGGAAGTAATATATGTTATGAAGAGCTAATATATGTTATGAAGAAGTAATATACGTTATGAAGAAGAAATATACGTTATGAAGAAGTAATATACGTACGTTATGAAGAAGTAATATACGTTATGAAGAAGTCATATACATTATGAAGAAGTAATAT
This sequence comes from Lampris incognitus, assembly GCF_029633865.1. Classification (NCBI taxonomy): domain Eukaryota; kingdom Metazoa; phylum Chordata; class Actinopteri; order Lampriformes; family Lampridae; genus Lampris; species Lampris incognitus. Next base: position 42,246,363 of record NC_079228.1, on the reverse strand, counting down.
AAGTTATGAAGGAGCATACAAGAAAAGACGATTAAGTCCATGTAAAATGTGAGTATGTTAGATAATGAAAGTGAAATATTACAACGGAGATATTAAAGTAAAAAGTACTGAGAGGTGAAAGGTAGTGCAAGTAAGAGTCTAGAGGGTCGATATTTAACAGAAGTGATTGTGTCTCTGCTGAATGCATGTGATGTTGTGCAGAAGAAATACATAACATGATCTTCATGACAGGAAAGCGTCCCTGATCAGGCGTTAGTCCAGGACTTGTGTTTACTGCTGGGGTTGAGGGTTGGTCCAGGACTTGTGATTACTGCTGGGGTTGAGGGTTGGTCCAGGACTTGTGTTTACTGCCGGGGTTGAGGGTTGGTCCAGGACTTGTGTTTACTGCCGGGGTTGAGGGTTGGTCCAGGACTTGTGTTTACTGCTGGGTTTGAGGGTTGGTCCAGGACTTGTGTTTACTACTGGGGTTGAGGGTTGGTCCAGGACTCGTGTTTACTGCTGGGGTTGAGGGTTGGTCCAGGACTCGTGTTTACTGCTGGGGTTGAGGGTTGGTCCAGGACTCGTGTTTACTGCTGGGGTTGAGGGTTGGTCCAGGACTCGTGTTTACTGCTGGGGTTGAGGGTTGGTCCAGGACTCGTGTTTACTGCTGGGGTTGAGGGTTGGTCCAGGACTTGTGTTTACTGCTGGGGTTGAGGGTTGGTCCAGGACTTGTGTTTACTGCTGGGGTTGAGGGTTGGTCCAGGACTCGTGTTTACTGCTGGGGTTGAGGGTTGGTCCAGGACTCGTGTTTACTGCTGGGGTTGAGG